>NC_090352.1:40201347-40426918 GCF_035084215.1 Heptranchias perlo | reverse complement strand
TTCGAGGATTTCATTTCCACATTCACCTGAGGAAGGAGGAAGCCTCCAAAAGCTTGTGATTTTCAAATAAAATAGTTGGACTATAACTTGGTGTTGTAAAATTGTTTACAATTGTCAACCCCAGTCCATCACCGGCATCTCCACATCCTGAATAAACAGTGACTCTGTACAGTTACGCAGTGAGTGACCCTCACCCTGAATAAACAGGGACTCTGTACAGTTACACAGTGAGTGACCCTCACCCTGAATAAACAGGGACTCTGTACAGTTACAGTGAGTGACCCTCACCCTGAATAAACAGGGACTCTGTACAGTTACACAGTGAGTGACCCTCACCCTGAATAAACAGGGACTCTGTACAGTTACACAGTGAGTGACCCTCACCCTGAATAAACAGGGACTCTGTACAGTTACAGTGAGTGACCCTCACCCTGAATAAACAGGGACTCTGTGCAGTTACACAGCGAGTGACCCTCACCCTGAATAAACAGGGACTCTGTACAGTTCCACAGCGAGTGACCCTCACCCTGAATAAACAGGGACTCTGTACAGTTACACAGTGAGTGACCCTCACCCTGAATAAACAGGGACTCTGTACCGTTACACAGTGAGTGACCCTCACCCTGAATAAACAGGGACTCTGTACAGTTACACAGTGAGTGACCCTCACCCTGAATAAACAGGGACTCTGTACAGTTACACAGCGAGTGACCCTCACCCTGAATAAACAGGGACTCTGTACAGTTACAGTGAGTGACCCTCACCCTGAATAAACAGGGACTCTGTACAGTTACAGTGAGTGACCCTCACCCTGAATAAACAGTGACTCTGTACAGTTACAGTGAGTGACCCTCACCCTGAATAAACAGGGACTCTGTACAGTTACACAGTGAGTGACCCTCACCCTGAATAAACAGGGACTCTGTACAGTTACACAGTGAGTGACCCTCACCCTGAATAAACAGGGACTCTGTACAGTTACACAGTGAGTGACCCTTACCCTGGCAGTAATCACTTGCCCTGTTGGGCCCAGTTCCCCATAGTTTGATATATTTGGAGGACTCTCTATGTTTTGGAGAATAAGTGTGTATGTTTGGTGACATGTGACTGAGTTGCAGCTGTATGAATATCATTGTGAAATCAGCCCTGATACAGGGGTTGGGCTCTCGTGCATGTGTCTGGGATTCTGTGTCTGTTTACAGTTTCGCCCCAGTGTTGGCATTGAACTGCACATTGCGTGATTCACTAAGAGAATAAATAGAATTGGGAGGTTTGAGTTGTGGCCCCAGAGGGTCAGGGGTTTGGATTCTCACACTTCCTGTTGTGTGGGACACACTGTTCTTTTCTACCACAGACTTGCTGCCAGAGACGGCCCATTAACAGTCTTGAAGGATTTGAGCTGTGTTTGTACCAGTCCCCTGTTCACACCAGCTGGTGTGTCCGTGGTGTGTTTGTACCAGTCCCCTGTTCACACCAGCTGGTGTGTCCGTGGTGTGTTTGTACCAGTCCCAGTTCACACTTGATGTCAGGCTGCCCATGATTTTATGTTGTAATGTGTCCGGTTGAGATTCCTGACACTCGAGCAACTCCAGGGAGAGACCGGGGCTCAAATTTAACTCCTGGATAGGAACACAGTGAAGCAAAGGGGCCGTGTCCCCCGTGTTGCACCCCCCCCCCCCGTCCCCCCCTGGTCCCCGTCCCCGTCCCCATGTCCCCCCCTGGTCCCCGTCCCCGTCCCCATGTCCCCCCCTGGTCCCCGTCCCCATGTCCCCCCCTGGTCCCCGTCCCCGTCCCCATGTCCCCCCCTGGTCCCCGTCCCCCCCCCCCCCCCCGGTGCCCCCCCCCCCCCCGCCGTGTCCCCGGGCCGTGAGAACTCAAGAAATAGGAGCAGCAGTGGGCCATTCGGCCCCTCGAGTCTGCTCCACCATTCAACAAGATCATGGCTGATCTTCGACCTCTGCGCCATTTCCCTGCACCATCCCCATATCCCTCGATGCCTTTAATATCCAGAAATCTATCGAGCTCTGATTTGAATGTACTCAATGACTGAGCCTCCACAGCCCTCGGGGGTAGAGAATTCCAAAGATTCACCACTCAAGGTGAAGAAATTTCTCATCTCAGTCCTAAATGGCCGACCCCTTATTCTGAGACTGATTAGGGTTCGGGAGCACAGTGTTTATGTCACTGGACTAATAATCCAGAATCATGAGTTCAAATCCCGCCACGGCAGCTGGTGAATTTAAATTCAATTAATTAAATAAAATCTGGAATTAAAATACTAGTATCAGTAATGATGGCCATGAAACTACCGGATTGTTGTAAAAACCCATCTGGTTCACGAATGTCCTTTAGGGAAGGAAACCTGCCGTCCTTACCCGGTCTGGCCTATATGTGACTCCAGACCCACAGCAATGTGGTTGATTCTTAATTGCCCTCTGAAATGGCCCAGCAAGACACTCAGTTGTAAAATCTTGCTACGAACTCCCTTCCTAACAGCACTGTGGGAGAACCTTCACCACACGGACTGCAGCGGTTCAAGAAGGCGGCTCACCACCACCTTCTCGAGGGCAATTAGGGAAGGGCAATAAATGCCGGCCTCGCCAGCGACGCCCACATCCCATGAATGAATGGAAAAAAAGACCCCTGGTTCTAGACTCCCCAGCCAGGGGGAACATCCTCCCTGCATCTACCCTGTCGAGCCCTGTAAGAATTTTATATGTTTCAATGAGATCACCTCTCATTCTTTTAAACTCTAGTGAATACAGGCCGAGTCTACTCAATCTCTCCTCATACGACAATCCCGCCATCCCAGGAATCAGTCTGGTGAACCTTTGTTGCACTCCCTCTATGGCAAGTATATCCTTTCTTAGGTAAGGAGACCAAAATTGTACACAATACTCCAGGTGCAGTCTCACCAACGGCCTATATAATTGCAGTAAGACATCTTTACTCCTGTACTCAAATCCTCTTGTAATAAAGGCCAACATACCATTTGCCTTCTTAATTGCTCGCTGCACCTGCATGTTAGTGGCCCTGGAAATAGTGGATGCATTGGTGATCATCTTCCAAAATTCTATAGACTCTGGAATAGTTCCTACAGATTGGAGGGTGGCAAATGTAACCCCACTATTTAAAAAAGGAGGGAGAGAAAAAACAAGGAATTACAGACCAGTTAGCCTAACATCAGTCGTGGGGAAAATGCTGGAGTCTATTATAAAAGATGTGATAATAGAACACTTGGAGGGCATTAACGGGATTGGACAAAGTCAGCATGGATTTATGAAAGGGAAATCATGCTTAACAAATCTACTGGAGTTTTTTGAGGATGTAACTATAGAATAGATAGGGGAGAACCAGTGGATGTGGTGTATTTGGATTTTCAGAAGGCTTTTGATAAGGTCCCACACAAGAGGTTAGTGTGCAAAATTAAAGCACATGAGATTGGGGGGAATATACTGGCATGGATTGAGAATTGGTTGACAGACAGGAAACAGAGAGTAGGAATAAACGTGTCTTTTTCGGGGTGGCAGGCAGTGACTAGTGGGGTACCGCAGGGATCAGTGCTTGGGCCCCAGCTATTCACAATATATATCAATGATTTGGATGAGGGAACTGAATGTAACATTTCCAAGTTTGCAGACGACACAAAGCTGGGGTGGAATGTGAGCTGTGCGGAAGATGCAAAGAGGCTCCAATGTGATTTAGACAAGTTGGGTGAGTGGGCAAGAACATGGCAGATGCAGTATAACGTGGATAAATGTGAGGTTATCCACTTTGGTTATAAAAACAGAAAGGCAGATTATTATCTGAATGGTGATAAATTGGGAAAAGGGGAGGTGCAATGAGACCTGGGTGTCCTTGTACACCAGTCGCTGAAAGCGAGCATTCAGGTGCGGCAAGCAGTTAGGAAGGTGAATGGTATGTTGGCCTTCATTGCAAGAGGATTTGAGTACAGGAGCAGAGGTGTCTTACTGCAGTTATACAGGGCCTTGGTGAGACCACATCTGGAGTATTATGTGCAGTTTTGGTCTCCTTATCTGAGGAAGGATGTCCTTGCCATGGAGGGAGTGCAACGAAGGTTTACCAGACTGATTCCTGGGATGGCAGGACTGACGTATGAGGAGAGATTGGGTCGACTAGGCCTATATTCACTAGAGTTTAGAAGAATGAGAGGTGATCTCATCGAAACATATAAAATTCTAACAGGACTAGACAGACTAGATGCAGGGAGGATGTTCCTGATGGTTGGGGAGTCCAGAACCAGGGGTCACAGTCTCAGGATACGGGGTATGACATTTAGAACCGAGATGAGGAGAAATTTCTTCACTCAGAGGGTGGTGAACCTGTGGAATTCTCTACCACAGAAGGCAGTGGAGGCCAAGTCATTAGATGTATTCAAGAAGGAGATAGATATATTTCTTAATGCTAAAGGGATCAAGGGATATGAGGAAAAAGCGGGAACAGGGTACTGAGTTAGACGATCAGCCATGATCATTTTGAATGGCGGAGCAGGCCCGAAGGGCCAACTCTTGCTCCTATTTTCTAAGTTTCTATGTTAGCTTTCAGTGACTCATGTTCAAAGGGACCTGGGTGTCCTTGAACATCAACATTTCCCAATCTCTCACCATTTAAAAAATACTCTGCATTTCTGTTTTTCCTACCAAAGTGGATAACTTCACATTTTTCCACATTATATTCCATCCGCCATGTTCTTGCCCACTCACTTAGCCTGTCTTTATCCCCTTGAAGCCTCTTCGCATCCTCCTCACAACTCACATTCCCACCCAGTTTTGTGTCATCAGAAAACTTGGAAATGTTACATTTAGTTCCCTCGTCCAAATCATTGATATATTATTGTGAATAGCTGGGGCCCAAGCACTGATCCCTGCGGTACCCCACTAGTGTCTGTGTCTCCGTGCGGTGGACACACAGTCAGTTGGTCAGCGTCTCAAACAGACCAAGTATTTTGACTGCGCACCTTGTCGTGCTGATAACCCTGTCTCTCCTCTGCCCCCTCCCCCCTCCCCCTGTTGACCAATGAGTGACCTTGGGTCCAGAGGTCCACTCTCCATTCCTCATGTCTGATCCCGGGGAGTGATTGTTGGCTGGCTATTCGATAATAGTGAGCATCACAGCTGATCAGATCCTGTCCGTGCTCAAAGTCCACACACATGCACTTTCCAGCTGTCATCCGATGATGAAGACGAGCAGGAATTCTGAATCTTTTTCCCCTTCCCTTTATCCTTGAGATTGCAGTCACTCACTGTCAGGATCTGCTTCACAAACTTTCCTGACTTACTGGAGGGCTGCTGCAGAGCAATGATGGAGCAGGAGAGTTACTGGGGGGTCAGTAACCGAGGGGAGAGTCCAGACCCGAACAGTAACTCATCTCCTCTCCCCACATGCTGCCTGAATTGCTGAGTGTTTTCTGGTCTCGAACCAGAGCCCCGTTGATCATTGTAATACCAGTCTGTGTCACACTGTGGCGGTGCAGGCTCACATTCTGCTGCTGATCATTGGTCCCAAACATCAGAAACTGAGTGAATTCCAAGCACAGAAATCAGAGCAAATAAACTCTCGGATCAAGAAAATCCTCCGGAAAATCCGTCTGCTAAAAGATCCAGTTTAACCCCCACAGGAAACTCCCGACAGAGGAGAGTGACCCCTGCGGGGGGGAAAGGGGGGGGACAGGATCCACCCCAGGCCTGAGCTAAGGGGAGGAGGGGGTGGGGGGGGGTTCGGTGGGGTGGGGGGGGGTTCGGTGGGGTGGGAGGGGGTGGGGGGGGGTTTGGGGGGGTGGGAGGGGGAGGAGGGGGGTTTGGGGGGGTGGGAGGGGGAGGAGGGGTTCGGGGGGGTGGGAGGGGGTGGGGGGGGGTTCGGGGGGGTGGAGGGGGTGGGGGGGGGTTCGGTGGGGTGGGAGGGGGTGGGGGGGGTTCGGGGGGGTGGGAGGGGGAGGAGGGGTTCGGGGGGGTGGGAGGGGGAGGAGGGGTTCGGGGGGTGGGAGGGGGAGGAGGGGTTCGGGGGGGTGGGAGGGGGAGGAGGGGTTCGGGGGGTGGGAGGGGGAGGAGGGGTTCGGGGGGGTGGGGGGGGAGGAGGGGTTCGGGGGGTGGAGGGGGAGGAGGGGTTCGGGGGGGTGGGAGGGGGAGCAGGGTTTCGGGGGGGTGGGGGGAGGAGGGGTTCGGGGGGGTGGAGGGGGAGGAGGGGTTCGGGGGGGTGGGAGGGGAGGAGGGGTTCGGGGGGTGGGAGGGGGAGCAGGGGTTCGGGGGGGTGGGAGGGGGAGGAGGGGTGTGTGGGCGGGGGGGTTCGGGTGGGAGGGGGAGGGGTCGTGACCTGCACAGAGTGTCTCTGTTGATGTGGAATCTCAGTCTGTCCCGGGGAGATATTTAAACAGTTGCTGGTGGTAAAAATCTTTCAATAATTTCAGATTTCAGAGACTGAAGTTTCTGGTTAAAGGGCGAAAACCAGGCAGGAATTTCATTTAATTCCAGCTCCTCCCGGGGAGGAGAGGAACTGGAAGCTGTGGGAAGCTGGAATGTTATCAATAATTGATAATTAATTAGTTGCCTGTTAATTAGATCCACTCCCTCCCTGTGGTTGAATGGTTGTTAGTGATGGAATTTAGTTAATTACTCATTAAGACTAATTATCTGCTGTTCGTTTATTCCAACACTTCCAATGCTGCTGGGCGGGGCTCTGGGCGGGGGTCAGGGGTCAGGGGTCTGGGCTCTGGCGGGGGTCAGGGGTCTGGGCTCTGGGCGGGGGTCAGGGGTCTGGGCTCTGGGCGGGGGTCAGGGGTCTGGGCTCTGGGCGGGGGTCAGGGGTCTGGGCGGGGGTCAGGGGTCAGGGCTCTGGGAGGGGGTCTGGGCTCTGGGCTCTGGGCGGGGGTCTGGGCTCTGGGAGGGGTCTGGGCTCTGGGCTCTGGGTGGGGGTCTGGGCTCTGGGCTCTGGGCGGGGGTCTGGGCTCTGGCGGGGGTCAGGGGTCTGGGCTCTGGGCGGGGGTCAGGGGTCAGGGGTCTGGGCTGGGGTCTGGGCTCTGGGCGGGGGTCAGGGGTCTGGGCTCTGGGCGGGGGTCAGGGGTCAGGGGTCTGGGCTCTGGGCGGGGGTCTGGGCTCTGGGCTGGGGTCTGGGCTCTGGGCTCTGGGCTCTGGGCGGGGGTCAGGGGTCTGGGCTCTGGGCGGGGCTCTGGGCGGGGGTCAGGGGTCTGGGCGGGGGTCAGGGGTCAGGGGTCTGGGCTCTGGGCGGGGGTCAGGGCTCTGGGCTCTGGTCGGGGGTCTGGGCTCTGGGCGGGGGTCAGGGGTCAGGGCTCTGGGCGGGGGTCAGGGGTCAGGGGTCAGGGGTCTGGGCTCTCCACACCTGTGATTCATCATCAGTATCACCGTCCTCGACCTGTGCAGGACATCACTCCGACAGAGGGGAGTGACCCCCTGCGGGGGAGGGGTGGGTGTTTCAGAGGTGTGGGAGGGGTGGGGGGCCTTTTGGGGCTGTGTGTGGAGTGGAGGAATGGGGGGATGTGTTTGTGGGGGGGCGGGGAGGGTGTTTGGGGGAGGGGGTGGGGAGGGTGTTTGGGGGAGGGGGTGGGGAGGGTGTTTGGGGGAGGGGGTGGGGAGGGTGTTTGGGGGGAGGGGGTGGGGAGGGTGTTTGGGGGAGGGGGTGGGGAGGGTGTTTGGGGGGGGGGGGTGGGGAGGGTGTTTGGGGGGGGTGGGGAGGGTGTTTGGGGGAGGGGGTGGGGAGGGTGTTTGGGGGGGGTGTGGGGAGGGTGTTTGGGGGGGGTGTGGGAGGGTGTTTGGGGGGGGGGTGGGAGGGTGTTTGGGGGGGGGTGGGGAGGGTGTTTGGGGGGTGTGGGGAGGGTGTTTGGGGGGTGGGGGGTTGTTGTGACCTGTACTGTCTGTTCCCAGGTGTTGAGGACACGTCTCCAGCCCACACACAGAGACGGTTTGTTTCACAAAACAGTAAGAGTTTATTTGCTGTGAGGTCTGGGTCAGCACATAAATTCTTACAGTTGAGAGAGGCAAGTCACACGGACGCTGCACCGAACCACCAGAATCACCGGCTTTCCTGCACCAGAAAATATCCCAGGAGGGGCCGCAGGAGGAGTGACAGAACAACTCGATACAGAGAGTGAGGATCAGCTCGGAGACACAGACAGGGGGATAAAACAAGGTGTAAGTTCCCTCTACACTGTCAGCACCTTCAGGGAGAGTCAGCACCTTCAGGGACTGTACCCCAGGGAGAGTCAGCACCTTCAGGGACTGTACCCCAGGGAGAGTCAGCACCTTCAGGGACTGTACCCCAGGGAGAGTCAGCACCTTCAGGGACTGTACCCCAGGGAGAGTCAGCACCTTCAGGGACTGTACCCCAGGGAGAGTCAGCACCTTCAGGGACTGTACCCCAGGGAGAGTCAGCACCTTCAGGGACTGTACCCCAGGGAGAGTCAGCACCTTCAGGGACTGTACCCCAGGGAGAGTCAGCACCTTCAGGGACTGTACCCCAGGGAGAGTCAGCACCTTCAGGGACTGTACCCCAGGGAGAGTCAGCACCTTCAGGGACTGTACCCCAGGGAGAGTCAGCACCTCCAGGGACTGTACCCCAGGGAGAGTCAGCACCTTCAGGAACTGTACCCCAGGGAGAGTCAGCACCTTCAGGAACTGTACCCCAGGGAGAGTCAGCACCTTCAGGAACTGTACCCCAGGGAGAGTCAGCACCTTCAGGGACTGTACCCCAGGGAGAGTCAGCACCTTCAGGAACTGTACCCCAGGGAGAGTCAGCACCTTCAGGGACTGTCTCCCAGTGAGAGTCAGCACCTTCAGGGACTGTACCCCAGGGAGAGTCAGCACCTTCAGGGACTGTACCCCAGGGAGAGTCAGCACCTTCAGGGACTGTACCCCAGGGAGAGTCAGCACCTTCAGGAACTGTACCCCAGGGAGAGTCAGCACCTTCAGGGACTGTACCCCAGGGAGAGTCAGCACCTTCAGGGACTGTACCCCAGGGAGAGTCAGCACCTTCAGGGACCCATCTGGTTCACTAATGTCCTTTAGGGAAGGAAACCTGCCGTCCTTACCCGGTCTGGCCTATATGTGACTCCAGACCCACAGCAATGTGGTTGATTCTTAATCACCCTCTGAAATGGCCTAGCAAGCCACTCAGTTGTACAATCTCGCTTAAAAAAAGTTATAAGAATAAAACCGGACGGACCACCCAACATCGGACCACTAGGCACCGGACACGACAAAGGCAAACCAAGCCCAGTCGACCCTGCAAAGTCCTCCTCACTAACGTCTGAGGACTTGTGCCAAAATTGGGAGAGCTGTCCCACAGACTAGTCAAGCAACAGCCTGACATAGCCATACTCACAGAATCATACCTTTCAGCCAACGTCCCAGACTCTTCCATCACCATCCCTGGGTATGTCCTGTCCCACCGGCAGGACAGACCCACCAGAGGTGGTGGTACAGTGATATACAGTCAGGAGGGAGTGGCCCTGGGAGTCCTCAACATTGACTCTGGACCCCATGAAATCTCATGGCATCAGGTCAAACATGGGCAAGGAAACCTCCTGCTGATAACCACCTACCGCCCTCCCTCAGCTGATGAATCAGTCCTCCTCCATGTTGAACACCACTTGGAGGAAGCACTGAAGGTAGCAAGGGCACAAAATGTACTCTGGGTGGGGGACTTCAATGTCCATCACCAAGAGTGGCTCGGTAGCACCACTACTGACCGAGCTGGCCGAGTCCTGAAAGACATAGCTGCTAGACTGGGCCTGCGGCAGGTGGTGAGCGAACCAACACGAGGGAAAAACTTACTTGACCTCGTCCTCCCCAATCTACCTGTCGCAGATGCATCTGTCCATGACAGTATTGGTAGGAGTGACCACCGCACAGTCCTCGTGGAGACGAAGTCTCATCTTCACACTGAGGACACCATCCAACGTGTTGTGTGGCACTATCACCGTGCTAAATGGGATAGATTCAGAACAGATCTAGCAACTCAAAACTGGGCATCCATGAGGTGCTGTGGGCCATCAGCAGCAGCAGAATTGTATTCCAGCACAATCTGTAACCTCATGGCCCGGCATATTCCTCACTCTACCATTACCAACAAGCCAGGGGATCAACCCTGGTTCAATGAGGAGTGTAGAAGAGCATGCCAGGAGCAGCACCAGGCGTACCTAAAAATGAGGTGCCAACCTGGTGAAGCTACAACTCAGGACTACATGCATGCTAAACAGCAGAAGCAACATGCTATAGACAGAGCTAAGCGATTCCACAACCAACGGATCAGATCAAAACTCTGCAGTTCTGCCACATCCAGTCGTGAATGGTGGTGGACAATTAAACAACTAACGGGAGGAGGAGGCTCTGTGAACATCCCCATCCTCAATGATGGCGGAGTCCAGCACGTGAGTGCAAAAGACAAGGCTGAAGTGTTTGCAACCATCTTCAGCCAGAAGTGTCAAGTGGATGATCCATCTCGGCCTCCTCCCGATATCCCCACCATCACAGAAGCCAGTCTTCAGCCAATTCGATTCACTCCACGTGATATCAAGAAACGGCTGAGTGCACTGGATACAGCAAAGGCTATGGGCCCCGACAACATCCCAGCTGTAGTGCTGAAGACTTGTGCTCCAGAATTGGCTGCACCTCGAGCCAAGCTGTTCCAGTACAGCTACAACACTGGCATCTACCCGACAATGTGGAAAATTGCCCAGGTATGTCCTGTCTACAAAAAGCAGGACAAATCCAATCCGGCCAATTACCGCCCCATCAGACTACTCTCAATCATCAGCAAAGTGATGGAAGGTGTCGTCGACAGAGCTATCAAGCGGCACTTACTCACCAATAACCTGCTCACCGATGCTCAGTTTGGGTTCCGCCAGGACCACTCGGCTCCAGACCTCATTACAGCCTTGGTCCAAACATGGACAAAAGAGCTGAATTCTAGAGGTGAGGTCAAGGGCAGTCACTCTCACATCAAGGCAGCATTTGACCGAGTGTGGCACCAAGGAGAATGGGAATCAGGGGGAAAACTCTCCAGTGGCTGGAGTCATACCTAGCACAAAGGAAGTTGGCAGTGGTTGTTGGAGGCCAATCATCTCAGCCCCAGGGCATTGGTGCAGGAGTTCCTCAGAGCAGTGTCCTAGGCCCAACCATCTTCAGCTGCTTCATCAATGACCTTCCCTCCATCATAAGGTCAGAAATGGGGATGTTCGCTGATGATTGCATAATGTTCAGTTCCATTCGCAACCCGTCAGATAATGAAGCAGTCCGAGCCCGCATGCAGCAAGACCTGGACAACATCCAGGCTTGGGCTCATAAGTGGCAAGTAACATTCGTGCCAGACAAGTGCCAGGCAATGACCATCTCCAACAAGAGAGAGTCTAACCACCTCCCCTTGACATTCAACGGCATTACCATCGCCGAATCCCCCACCATCAACATCCTGGGGGTCACCATTGACCAGAAACTTAACTGGACCAGCCATATAAATACTGTGGCTACAAGAGCAGGTCAGAGGCTGGGTATTCTGCGGCGAGTGACTCACCTCCTGACTCCCCAAAGCCTTTCCACCATCTACAAGGCACAAGTCAGGAGTGTGATGGAATACTCTCCACTTGCCTGGATGAGTGCAGCTCCAACAACACTCAAGAAGCTCGACACCATCCAGGACAAAGCAGCCCGCTTGATTGGCACCCCATCCATCACCCTAAACATTCACACCCTTCACCACCGGCGCACAGTGGCTGCAGTGTGTACCATCCACAGGATGCACTGCAGCAACTCGCCAAGGCTTCTTCGACAGCACCTCCCAAACCCGCGACCTCTACCACCTAGAAGGACAAGGGCAGCAGGCACATGGGAACAACACCACCTGCACGTTCCCCTCCAAGTCACACACCATCCCGACTTGGAAATATATCGCCGTTCCTTCATCGTCGCTGGGTCAAAATCCTGGAACTCCCTTCCTAACAGCACTGTGGGAGAACCGTCACCACACGGACTGCAGCGGTTCAAGAAGGCGGCTCACCACCACCTTCTCAAGGGCAATTAGGGATGGGCAATAAATGCCGGCCTCGCCAGCGATGCCCACATCCCATGAACGAATAGTTTAAAAAAAACTGTACCCCAGGGAGAGTCAGCACCTTCAGGGACTGTACCCCAGGGAGAGTCAGCACCTTCAGGGACTGTACCCCAGGGAGAGTCAGCACCTTCAGGGACTGTACCCCAGGGAGAGTCAGCACCTTCAGGGACTGTACCCCAGGGAGAGTCAGCACCTTCAGGGACTGTACCCCAGGGAGAGTCAGCACCTTCAGGGACTGTACCCCAGGGAGAGTCAGCACCTTCAGGGACTGTACCCCAGGGAGAGTCAGCACCTTCAGGAACTGTACCCCAGGGAGAGTCAGCACCTTCAGGGACTGTACCCCAGGGAGAGTCAGCACCTTCAGGGACTGTACCCCAGGGAGAGTCAGCACCTTCAGGAACTGTACCCCAGGGAGAGTCAGCACCTTCAGGAACTGTAGCCCAGGGAGAGTCAGCACCTTCAGGAACTGTACCCCAGGGAGAGTCAGCACCTTCAGGAACTGTACCCCAGGGAGAGTCAGCACCTTCAGGAGAGGAGGGGGTAGAATTAGAAGGAAGGCCCATTTTAAAAAAGAAAGAATTCCTTTAATTAAACAGAGTCGGGAGGGGGGAGGGTGGGAGAGTCGGGAGGGGGGAGGTGGGAGAGTCGGGAGGGGGGCGGTGGGGAGAGTCGGGAGGGGGGCGGTGGGGAGAGTCGGGAGGGGGGAGGTGGGGAGAGTCGGGAGGGGGGAGGTGGGGAGAGTCGGGAGGGGGGAGGTGGGGAGAGTCGGGAGGGGGGAGGTGGGGAGAGTCGGGAGGGGGGAGGTGGGGAGAGTCGGCGGCGGGGGGGGTGGGGAGAGCCGGGAGGGGGGCGGTGGGGAGAGTCGGGGGGGGTGGGGAGAGTCGGGAGGGAGGGGTGGGGAGAGTCGGGAGGGGGGGGTGGGGAGAGTCGGCGGCGGGGGGGGTGGGGAGAGCCGGGGGGGGTGGGGAGAGTCGGGAGTGGGGGTTGGGGAGAGTCGGTGGCGGTGGGGGGTGGGGAGAGTCGGGAGGGGTGGGGAGAGTCGGGTCGGGGGGGGGGGGGGGAGAGTCGGTGGCGGTGGGGGGTGGGGAGAGTCGGGGGGGTTGGGGAGAGTCGGGAGGGGTGGGGAGAGTCGGGTCGGGGGGGGGGGAGTCGGGTCGGGGGGGGGAGAGTCGAGGGGGGCGGTGGGGAGAGTCGAGGGGGGTGTGGGGAGAGTCGGGTCGGGGGGGTGGGGAGAGTCGGGTCGGGGGGGGGAGAGTCGAGGGGGGCGGTGGGGAGAGTCGAGGGGGGTGTGGGGAGAGTCGGGTCGGGGGGGTGGGGAGAGTCGGGTCGGGGGGGGGGGGAGAGTCGGGTCGGGGGGGGGGGGAGAGTCGGGTCGGGGGGGGGGGGGAGAGTCGGGTCGGGGGGGGGGGGGGAGAGTCGGGTCGGGGGGGGGGGGGGAGAGTCGGGTCGGGGGGGGGGGGGAGAGTCGGGTCGGGGGGGGGGGGAGAGTCGGGCCGGGGGGGTGGGGAGAGTCGGGGGGGGGTGGGGAGAGACGGGTCGGGGGGGGGGGGAGAGTCGGGTCGGGGGGGGTGGGGAGAGTCGGGTCGGGGGGGGGGGGAGAGTCGGGTCGGGGGGGGGGGGAGAGTCGGGTCGGGGGGGGGGGGGGGGGTAAACGCTGTGACTCCGCCCCCAGGGATTGGCCTCTCACTCAAGGGAACGTTCTCCTGTGAGCCGGAACAGTGAGTGTTCATAGGTTATTCTACCATGGAGTGCAGCACAGCCCGACCCCGACCCCGACCCCCTCCCCCAGGGACCCTCTCACCGTTTCCAGCACCGAGTCCTCGAAATCCCACTTCGGCGGGAGGGGGAGGGGTTCAAAAAGCAGGAAAAGAAAAGAGCAAAATGGGTCATTTCTATTTGTTGGTAAATTGAAGTCACAAGGTCACAATCTGCAGATAGGACGAGAGACGTGACGAGGGAGAGGTGAGAAGAAGCTTTCGATGCAAAGAATTACCAGAATGTGGAACGATTTTCCACAAGGAGTGATTGATGACGATCAGCGGATCAACAATTTAGGGTCGGTAAGCAGAGGGCACCGATTTAAGACAATTTGCCCGGCCCCTCGCCCCGTGGCCCGCTCCCTGGGGGCCCGGCCCCTCGCCCCATGGCCCGCTCCCTGGGGGGCCCGGTCCCTGGCCCCTCGCCCGCTCCCTGGGGGGCCCGGCCCCTCGCCCGCTCCCTGGGGGGCCCGGTCCCTCGCCCGCTCCCTGGGGGGCCCGGTCCCTGGCCCCGTGGCCCGCTCCCTGGGGGGCCCGGTCCCTGGCCCCGTGGCCCGCTCCCTGGGGGGCCCGGTCCCTGGCCCCGTGGCCCGCTCCCTGGGGGGCCCGGCCCCTCGCCCCGTGGCCCGCTCCCTGGGGGCCCGTCCCTGGCCCCGTGGCCCGCTCCCTGGGGGCCCGGCCCCTGGCCCCGTGGCCCGCTCCCTGGGGGCCCGGTCCCTGGCCCCGTGGCCCGCTCCCTGGGGGGCCCGGCCCCTCGCCCGCTCCCTGGGGGCCCGGCCCCTGGCCCCGTGGCCCGCTCCCTGGGGGCCCGGCCCCTGGCCCCGTGGCCCGCTCCCTGGGGGCCCGGCCCCTCGCCCCGTGGCCCGCTCCCTGGGGGCCCGGCCCCTCGCCCCGTGGCCCGCTCCCTGGGGGGCCCGGCCCCTCGCCCCTTGGCCCGCTCCCTGGGGGGCCCGGCCCCTCGCCCCTTGGCCCGCTCCCTGGGGGGGCCCAGCCCCTCGCCCCCGTGCCCCGCTCCCTGGGGGGCCCGGTCCCTCGCCCCTGTGGCCCATTCTGCGCCCCTCAAAGTCTCACCTCGGTTGCTGAAAACCTCAAACCCGTTATGGTTGTAACGTTTGGCTCCAAAACAGTCAGCACTCGAAGGGTTAACTTGGGGGTTTGGGGTTTGGGGGTTGCGGGGGGCGGCAGTGGGATTTGCGGGTTGACCTTTCACTCCCTGCCCCAGCGACCATGGCTGTAGACTGTTACTAAGGTTAAATTTACAGTAACAATCTAAAGCCACGGTCACCGTGGAAACAGGGCCTGCCGAGCTGGGTTTTCCCACTGCACGGCCCAATGTCCCAGAGCAATGGCCTCCTCTCTCCAGCCGGGCTGCAGCAATTCGCACCTTTGTTCCTCCTGCTCATTGTGCTTATTTTATTTAATTCATTCTCAGGACGTGGGCGTCGCTGGCAAGGCCGGCATTTATTGCCCATCCCCAGTTGCCCTGAGTTTGATACGACTGAGGGGCTTCACGGAGCAGTTCAGAGTCGATCACGTCAGTGTGGGGACCGGAGTCACATATAGACCCAGACCGGGTAAGGACGGCAGGTTTCCTTCCCTAAAGGACATCAGTGAACCCGTTGGGTTTTTGCGACAATCTGACAGCTTCACGGTCACTGTTACTGAGACCAGTTTCTTTTTTAAACTCAATTCAAATGCTCCAACTGCCCTGGTGAGATTTGAACTCACGTTCTCTGGATTTATAGTCCAGGCCCTTGGACTGCTCGTTCAGTAACAAAACCAATATACTCCCGTACCCTGTCCAAGTACCGGACTCCAGATTCACACCTGGTGCTTTAAGGGGACTGCAGCTCGGGTGGAGTTTGCTCAGTGACTGAGGCCCCCAGTGAAAGGGAGGAGGCTGAACATCTGCCTGGGCCCGTCTTTAACCCCCTTCAGAGGGGCTGTAAACTCACAACCTCTGGTCCACAGCTGGCAGTGCAAACAGCTGGGATCAGAGGTCCAAAGTGTGACTCGAATCTCCGTGACCCCTGGTCACTCACAGTCAGCACCGCCTCCTGGACCCTCGACGCTCTCCCCAGGACTGCAGACTTCACAGATCGCCCCCCCTCACAGACAACAACACCCCACCCCTCACACACAACCCCTCACTGACCCCCCCACCCCTTCACGGACCCCCTTCCCCTCACAGACCCCACCTCACGGACCCCCCTCCCCTCACAGACCCCACCTCACGGACCCCCCTCCCCTCACAGACCCCACCTCACGGACCCCCCTCCCCTCACAGACCCCACCTCACGGACCCCGATACTGCAGACAATCGGATTTCTCACACTGGGTTTATTCAGGGCCCAGCCCTGAGATTGCACAATGTGCTGCGGTTTATTTGGAGTTGGACGGAATACTGCACGATCCCAGCACTGGACGGTGATTGAGGAACGGCACAGGACACTGGACAGTGATTGAGGAACGGCACAGGACACTGGACAGTGATTGAGGAACGGCACAGAACACTGGAAAGTGATTGAGGAACGGCACAGGACACTGGGAGGTGATTGAGGAACGGCACAGGACACTGGACGGTGATTGAGGAACGGCACAGGACACTGGGAGGTGATTGAGGAACGGCACAGGACACTGGACAGTGATTGAGGAACGGCACAGGTCACTGGACAGTGATTGAGGAACGGCACAGGACACTGGACAGTGATTGAGGAACGGCACAGGACACTGGGAGGTGATTGAGGAACGGCACAGGACACTGGGAGTTGATTGAGGAACGGCACAGGACACTGGGAGGTGATTGAGGAACGGCACAGGACACTGGGAGGTGATTGAGGAACGGCACAGGACACTGGGAGGTGATTGAGGAACGGCACAGGACACTGGACAGTGATTGAGGAACGGCACAGGACACTGGGAGGAGATTGAGGAACGGCACAGGACACTGGACAGTGATTGAGGAACGGCACAGGACACTGGACAGTGATTGAGGAACGGCACAGAACACTGGAAAGTGATTGAGGAACGGCACAGGACACTGGACGGTGATTGAGGAACGGCACAGGACACTGGGAGGTGATTGAGGAACGGCACAGGACACTGGACAGTGATTGAGGAACGGCACAGGACACTGGACGGTGATTGAGGAACGGCACAGGACACTGGACGGTGATTGAGGAACGGCACAGGACACTGGACGGTGATTGAGGAACGGCACAGGACACTGGACGGTGATTGAGGAACGGCACAGGACACTGGACAGTGATTGAGGAACGGCACAGGACACTGGGAGGTGATTGAGGAACGGCACAGGACACTGGGAGGTGATTGAGGAACAGCACAGGACACTGGGAGGTGATTGAGGAACGGCACAGGACACTGGGAGGTGATTGAGGAACGGCACAGGACACTGGACGGTGATTGAGGAACGGCACAGGACACTGGACGGTGATTGAGGAACGGCACAGGACACTGGACGGTGATTGAGGAACGGCACAGGACACTGAACGGTGATTGAGGAACGGCACAGGACACTGGACAGTGATTGAGGAACGGCACAGGACACTGGACAGTGATTGAGGAACGGCACAGGACACTGGACAGTGATTGAGGAACGGCACAGGACACTGGACAGTGATTGAGGAACGGCACAGGAAACTGGACAGTGATTGAGGAACGGCACAGGACACTGGGAGGTGATTGAGGAACGGCACAGGACACTGGGAGGTGATTGAGGAACGGCACAGGACACTGGGAGGTGATTGAGGAACGGCACAGGACACTGGGAGGTGATTGAGGAACGGCACAGGACACTGGGAGGTGATTGAGGAACGGCACAGGACACTGGGAGGTGATTGAGGAACGGCACAGGACACTGGACAGTGATTGAGGAACGGCACAGGACACTGGGAGGTGATTGAGGAACGGCACAGGACACTGGACAGTGATTGAGGAATGGCACAGGACACTGGACAGTGATTGAGGAACGGCACAGGACACTGGACAGTGATTGAGGAACGGCACAGGACACTGGGAGGTGATTGAGGAACGGCACAGGACACTGGGAGGTGATTGAGGAATGGCACAGGACACTGGATGGTGATTGAGGAACGGCACAGGACACTGGGAGGTGATTGAGGAACGGCACAGGACACTGGGAGGTGATTGAGGAACGGCACAGGACACTGGGAGGTGATTGAGGAACGGCACAGGACACTGGACAGTGATTGAGGAACGGCACAGGACACTGGGAGGTGATTGAGGAACGGCACAGGACACTGGACAGTGATTGAGGAACGGCACAGGACACTGGGAGGTGATTGAGGAACGGCACAGGACACTGGACAGTGATTGAGGAACGGCACAGGACACTGGACAGTGATTGAGGAACGGCACAGGACACTGGACAGTGATTGAGGAACGGCACAGGACACTGGGAGGTGATTGAGGAACGGCACAGGACACTGGGAGGTGATTGAGGAACGGCACAGGACACTGGGAGGTGATTGAGGAACGGCACAGGACACTGGGAGGTGATTGAGGAACGGCACAGGACACTGGGAGGTGATTGAGGAACGGCACAGGACACTGGACAGTGATTGAGGAACGGCACAGGACACTGGGAGGAGATTGAGGAACGGCACAGGACACTGGACAGTGATTGAGGAATGGCACAGGACACTGGACAGTGATTGAGGAACGGCACAGGACACTGGACAGTGATTGAGGAACGGCACAGGACACTGGACAGTGATTGAGGAACGGCACAGGACACTGGGAGGTGATTGAGGAATGGCACAGGACACTGGACGGTGATTGAGGGAAAGGCACAGGACACTGGACGGTGATTGAGGAAAAGCACAGGACACTGGGAGGTGATTGAGGAACGGCACAGGACACTGGGAGGTGATTGAGGAACGGCACAGGACACTGGACAGTGATTGAGGAACGGCACAGGACACTGGACAGTGATTGAGGAACGGCACAGGACACTGGGAGGTGATTGAGGAACGGCACAGGACACTGGACAGTGATTGAGGAACGGCACAGGACACTGGGAGGTGATTGAGGAACGGCACAGGACACTGGACAGTGATTGAGGAACGGCACAGGACACTGGACAGTGATTGAGGAACGGCACAGGACACTGGACAGTGATTGAGGAACGGCACAGGACACTGGACGGTGATTGAGGAACGGCACAGGACAGTGGACGGTGATTGAGGAACGGCACAGGACACTGGACAGTGATTGAGGAACGGCACAGGACACTGGACGGTGATTGATGAACGGCACAGGACACTGGACAGTGATTGAGGAACGGCACAGGACACTGGACGGTGATTGAGGAACGGCACAGGACAGTGGACGGTGATTGAGGAACGGCACAGGACACTGGACGGTGATTGAGGAACGGCACAGGACACTGGGAGGTGATTGAGGAACGGCACAGGACACTGGACTGTGATTGAGGAACGGCACAGGACACTGGGAGGTGATTGAGGAACGGCACAGGACACTGGACAGTGATTGAGGAACGGCACAGGACACTGGACAGTGATTGAGGAACGGCACAGGACACTGGACAGTGATTGAGGAACGGCACAGGACACTGGGAGGTGATTGAGGAACGGCACAGGACACTGGACAGTGATTGAGGAACGGCACAGGACACTGGGAGGTGATTGAGGAACGGCACAGGACACTGGACGGTGATTGAGGAACGGCACAGGACACTGGACGGTGATTGAGGAACGGCACAGGACACTGGGAGGTGATTGAGGAACGGCACAGGACACTGGGAGGTGATTGAGGAACGGCACAGGACACTGGACAGTGATTGAGGAACGGCACAGGACACTGGACAGTGATTGAGGAACGGCACAGGACACTGGACGGTGATTGAGGAACGGCACAGGACACTGGACGGTGATTGAGGAACGGCACAGGACACTGGACGGTGATTGAGGAACGGCACAGGACACTGGACAGTGATTGAGGAACGGCACAGGACACTGGGAGGTGATTGAGGAACGGCACAGGACACTGGGAGGTGATTGAGGAACGGCACAGGACACTGGGAGGTGATTGAGGAACGGCACAGGACACTGGACGGTGATTGAGGAACGGCACAGGACACTGGGAGGTGATTGAGGAACGGCACAGGACACTGGACGGTGATTGAGGAACGGCACAGGACACTGGACGGTGATTGAGGAACGGCACAGGACACTGGACGGTGATTGAGGAACGGCACAGGACACTGGACGGTGATTGAGGAACGGCACAGGACACTGGACGGTGATTGAGGAACGGCACAGGACACTGGGAGGTGATTGAGGAACGGCACAGGACACTGGACGGTGATTTAGGAACGGCACAGGACACTGGACGGTGAATGAGGAACGGCACAGGACACTGGACAGTGATTGAGGAACGGCACAGGACACTGGACAGTGATTGAGGAACGGCACAGGACACTGGGAGGTGATTGAGGAACGGCACAGGACACTGGGAGTTGATTGAGGAACGGCACAGGACACTGGGAGGTGATTGAGGAACGGCACAGGACACTGGGAGGTGATTGAGGAACGGCACAGGACACTGGGAGGTGATTGAGGAACGGCACAGGACACTGGACAGTGATTGAGGAACGGCACAGGACACTGGGAGGAGATTGAGGAACGGCACAGGACACTGGACAGTGATTGAGGAACGGCACAGGACACTGGACAGTGATTGAGGAACGGCACAGGACACTGGACAGTGATTGAGGAACGGCACAGGACACTGGACAGTGATTGAGGAACGGCACAGGACACTGGGAGGTGATTGAGGAACGGCACAGGACACTGGACGGTGATTGAGGAACGGCACAGGACACTGATTGAGGAACGGCACAGGACACTGGACAGTGATTGAGGAACGGCACAGGACACTGGGAGGTGATTGAGGAACGGCACAGGACACTGGACGGTGATTGAGGAACGGCACAGGACACTGGGAGGTGATTGAGGAACGGCACAGGACACTGGGAGGTGATTGAGGAACGGCACAGGACACTGGACAGTGATTAAGGAACGGCACAGGACACTGGGAGGTGATTGAGGAACGGCACAGGACACTGGACAGTGATTGAGGAACGGCACAGGACACTGGACAGTGATTGAGGAACGGCACAGGACACTGGACGGTGATTGAGGAACGGCACAGGACACTGGACGGTGATTGAGGAACGGCACAGGACAGTGGACGGTGATTGAGGAACGGCACAGGACACTGGACGGTGATTGAGGAACGGCACAGGACACTGGACGGTGATTGAGGAACGGCACAGGACACTGGGAGGTGATTGAGGAACGGCACAGGACACTGGACAGTGATTGAGGAACGGCACAGGACACTGGACAGTGATTGAGGAACGGCACAGGACACTGGACGGTGATTGAGGAACGGCACAGGACACTGGACGGTGATTGAGGAACGGCACAGGACACTGGACGGTGATTGAGGAACGGCACAGGACACTGGACGGTGATTGAGGAACGGCACAGGACACTGGGAGGTGATTGAGGAACGGCACAGGACACTGGGAGGTGATTGAGGAACGGCACAGGACACTGGGAGGTGATTGAGGAACGGCACAGGACACTGGGAGGTGATTGAGGAACGGCACAGGACACTGGGAGGTGATTGAGGAACGGCACAGGACACTGGACAGTGATTGAGCAACGGCACAGGACACTGGGAGGTGATTGAGGAACGGCACAGGACACTGGACAGTGATTGAGGAACGGCACAGGACACTGGACAGTGATTGAGGAACGGCACAGGACACTGGACTGTGATTGAGGAACGGCACAGGACACTGGGAGGTGATTGAGGAACGGCACAGGACACTGGGAGGTGATTGAGGAACGGCACAGGACACTGGACAGTGATTGAGGAACGGCACAGGACACTGGGAGGTGATTGAGGAACGGCACAGGACACTGGCAGGTGATTGAGGAACGGCACAGGACACTGGGAGGTGATTGAGGAACGGCACAGGACACTGGACAGTGATTGAGGAACGGCACAGGACACTGGACAGTGATTGAGGAACGGCACAGGACACTGGGAGGTGATTGAGGAACGGCACAGGACACTGGACAGTGATTGAGGAACGGCACAGGACACTGGACAGTGATTGAGGAACGGCACAGGACACTGGGAGGTGATTGAGGAATGGCACAGGACACTGGATGGTGATTGAGGAACGGCACAGGACACTGGGAGGTGATTGAGGAACGGCACAGGACACTGGACGGTGATTGAGGAACGGCACAGGACACTGGACGGTGATTGAGGAACGGCACAGGACACTGGACGGTGATTGAGGAACGGCACAGGACACTGGGAGGTGATTGAGGAACGGCACAGGACACTGGGACGTGATTGAGGAACGGCACAGGACACTGGACAGTGATTGAGGAACGGCACAGGACACTGGGAGGAGATTGAGGAACGGCACAGGACACTGGACAGTGATTGAGGAATGGCACAGGACACTGGACAGTGATTGAGGAACGGCACAGGACACTGGACAGTGATTGAGGAACGGCACAGGACACTGGGAGGTGATTGAGGAATGGCACAGGACACTGGACGGTGATTGAGGGAAAGGCACAGGACACTGGACGGTGATTGAGGAACGGCACAGGACACTGGACAGTGATTGAGGAACGGCACAGGACACTGGACAGTGATTGAGGAACGGCACAGGACACTGGGAGGTGATTGAGGAATGGCACAGGACACTGGACGGTGATTGAGGGAAAGGCACAGGACACTGGACGGTGATTGAGGAACGGCACAGGACACTGGACAGTGATTGAGGAACGGCACAGGACACTGGGAGGTGATTGAGGAACGGCACAGGACACTGGACAGTGATTGAGGAACGGCACAGGACACTGGGAGGTGATTGAGGAACGGCACAGGACACTGGACAGTGATTGAGGAACGGCACAGGACACTGGACAGTGATTGAGGAACGGCACAGGACACTGGACAGTGATTGAGGAACGGCACAGGACACTGGACAGTGATTGAGGAACGGCACAGGACACTGGACAGTGATTGAGGAACGGCACAGGACACTGGGAGGTGATTGAGGAACGGCACAGGACACTGGGAGGTGATTGAGGAACGGCACAGGACACTGGACGGTGATTGAGGAACGGCACAGGACACTGGACGGTGATTGAGGAACGGCACAGGACACTGGGAGGTGATTGAGGAACGGCACAGGACACTGGGAGGTGATTGAGGAACGGCACAGGACACTGGACAGTGATTGAGGAACGGCACAGGACACTGGACAGTGATTGAGGAACGGCACAGGACACTGGACGGTGATTGAGGAACGGCACAGGACACTGGACGGTGATTGAGGAACAGCCCAGGACACTGGACAGTGATTGAGGAACGGCACAGGACACTGGGAGGTGATTGAGGAACGGCACAGGACACTGGGAGGTGATTGAGGAACGGCTCAGGACACTGGATGGTGATTGAGGAACGGCACAGGACACTGGGAGGTGATTGAGGAACGGCACAGGACACTGGACGGTGATTGAGGAACGGCACAGGACACTGGGAGGTGATTGAGGAACGGCACAGGACACTGGACGGTGATTGAGGAACGGCACAGGACACTGGACGGTGATTGAGGAACGGCACAGGACACTGGACGGTGATTGAGGAACGGCACAGGACACTGGACGGTGATTGAGGAACGGCACAGGACACTGGACAGTGATTGAGGAACGGCACAGGACACTGGACGGTGATTGAGGAACGGCACAGGACACTGGGAGGTGATTGAGGAACAGCACAGGACACTGGACGGTGATTTAGGAACGGCACAGGACACTGGACGGTGAATGAGGAACGGCACAGGACACTGGACAGTGATTGAGGAACGGCACAGGACACTGGACAGTGATTGAGGAACGGCACAGGACACTGGGAGGTGATTGAGGAACGGCACAGGACACTGGGAGGTGATTGAGGAACGGCACAGGACACTGGGAGGTGATTGAGGAACGGCACAGGACACTGGGAGGTGATTGAGGAACGGCACAGGACACTGGGAGGTGATTGAGGAACGGCACAGGACACTGGACAGTGATTGAGGAACGGCACAGGACACTGGGAGGAGATTGAGGAATGGCACAGGACACTGGACAGTGATTGAGGAATGGCACAGGACACTGGACAGTGATTGAGGAACGGCACAGGACACTGGACAGTGATTGAGGAACGGCACAGGACACTGGACAGTGATTGAGGAACGGCACAGGACACTGGGAGGTGATTGAGGAATGGCACAGGACACTGGACGGTGATTGAGGGAAAGGCACAGGACACTGGACGGTGATTGAGGAACAGCACAGGACACTGGGAGGTGATTGAGGAACGGCACAGGACACTGGGAGGTGATTGAGGAACGGCACAGGACACTGGACAGTGATTGAGGAACGGCACAGGACACTGGGAGGTGATTGAGGAACGGCACAGGACACTGGGAGGTGATTGAGGAACGGCACAGGACACTGGACAGTGATTGAGGAACGGCACAGGACACTGGACAGTGATTGAGGAACGGCACAGGACACTGGACAGTGATTGAGGAACGGCACAGGACACTGGACGGTGATTGAGGAACGGCACAGGACACTGGACAGTGATTGAGGAACCCCACAGGACACTGGACGGTGATTGAGGAACGGCACAGGACAGTGGACGGTGATTGAGGAACGGCACAGGACACTGGACGGTGATTGAGGAACGGCACAGGACACTGGGAGGTGATTGAGGAACGGCACAGGACACTGGACTGTGATTGAGGAACGGCACAGGACACTGGGAGGTGATTGAGGAACGGCACAGGACACTGGACAGTGATTGAGGAACGGCACAGGACACTGGGAGGTGATTGAGGAACGGCACAGGACACTGGACAGTGATTGAGGAACGGCACAGGACACTGGACAGTGATTGAGGAACGGCACAGGACACTGGACGGTGATTGAGGAACGGCACAGGACACTGATTGAGGAACGGCACAGGACACTGGACAGTGATTGAGGAACGGCACAGGACACTGGACGGTGATTGAGGAACGGCACAGGACACTGGACGGTGATTGAGGAACGGCACAGGACACTGGGAGGTGATTGAGGAACGGCACAGGACACTGGGAGGTGATTGAGGAACGGCACAGGACACTGGGAGGTGATTGAGGAACGGCACAGGACACTGGACAGTGATTGAGCAACGGCACAGGACACTGGGAGGTGATTGAGGAACGGCACAGGACACTGGGAGGTGATTGAGGAACGGCACAGGACACTGGACAGTGATTGAGCAACGGCACAGGACACTGGGAGGTGATTGAGGAACGGCACAGGACACTGGACAGTGATTGAGGAACGGCACAGGACACTGGACAGTGATTGAGGAACGGCACAGGACACTGGACAGTGATTGAGGAACGGCACAGGACACTGGGAGGTGATTGAGGAACGGCACAGGACACTGGGAGGTGATTGAGGAACGGCACAGGACACTGGGAGGTGATTGAGGAACGGCACAGGACACTGGGAGGTGATTGAGGAACGGCACAGGACACTGGGAGGTGATTGAGGAACGGCACAGGACACTGGACAGTGATTGAGCAACGGCACAGGACACTGGACAGTGATTGAGGAACGGCACAGGACACTGGACAGTGATTGAGGAACGGCACAGGACAATGGACAGTGATTGAGGAACGGCACAGGACACTGGACAGTGATTGAGGAACGGCACAGGTCACTGGACAGTGATTGAGGAACGGCACAGGACACTGGACAGTGATTGAGGAACGGCACAGGACACTGGACGGTGATTGAGGAACGGCACAGGACACTGGGAGGTGATTGAGGAACGGCACAGGACACTGGGATGTGATTGAGGAACGGCACAGGACACTGGACAGTGATTGAGCAACGGCACAGGACACTGGGAGGTGATTGAGGAACGGCACAGGACACTGGACAGTGATTGAGGAACGGCACAGGACACTGGACAGTGATTGAGGAACGGCACAGGACACTGGGAGGTGATTGAGGAACGGCACAGGACACTGGGAGGTGATTGAGGAACGGCACAGGACACTGGACGGTGATTGAGGAACGGCACAGGACACTGGACGGTGATTGAGGAACGGCACAGGACACTGGACGGTGATTGAGGAACGGCACAGGACACTGGACGGTGATTGAGGAACGGCACAGGACACTGGACGGTGATTGAGGAACGGCACAGGACACTGGGAGGTGATTGAGGAACGGCACAGGACACTGGGAGGTGATTGAGGAACGGCACAGGACACTGGGAGGTGATTGAGGAACGGCACAGGACACTGGGAGGTGATTGAGGAACGGCACAGGACACTGGGAGGTGATTGAGGAACGGCACAGGACACTGGACAGTGATTGAGCAACGGCACAGGACACTGGGAGGTGATTGAGGAACGGCACAGGACACTGGACAGTGATTGAGGAACGGCACAGGACACTGGACAGTGATTGAGGAACGGCACAGGACACTGGACAGTGATTGAGGAACGGCACAGGACACTGGGAGGTGATTGAGGAATGGCACAGGACACTGGGAGGTGATTGAGGAACGGCACAGGACACTGGACAGTGATTGAGGAACGGCACAGGACACTGGCAGGTGATTGAGGAACGGCACAGGACACTGGCAGGTGATTGAGGAACGGCACAGGACACTGGCAGGTGATTGAGGAACGGCACAGGACACTGGACAGTGATTGAGCAACGGCACGGGACACTGGACAGTGATTGAGGAACGGCACAGGACACTGGGAGGTGATTGAGGAACGGCACAGGACACTGGACGGTGAATGAGGAACGGCACAGGACACTGGACAGTGATTGAGGAACGGCACAGGACACTGGACAGTGATTGAGGAACGGCACAGGACACTGGGAGGTGATTGAGGAACGGCACAGGACACTGGGAGGTGATTGAGGAACGGCACAGGACACTGGGAGGTGATTGAGGAACGGCACAGGACACTGGGAGGTGATTGAGGAACGGCACAGGACACTGGGAGGTGATTGAGGAACGGCACAGGACACTGGACAGTGATTGAGGAACGGCACAGGACACTGGGAGGAGATTGAGGAACGGCACAGGACACTGGACAGTGATTGAGGAATGGCACAGGACACTGGACAGTGATTGAGGAACGGCACAGGACACTGGACAGTGATTGAGGAACGGCACAGGACACTGGACAGTGATTGAGGAACGGCACAGGACACTGGGAGGTGATTGAGGAATGGCACAGGACACTGGACGGTGATTGAGGGAAAGGCACAGGACACTGGACGGTGATTGAGGAACGGCACAGGACACTGGGAGGTGATTGAGGAACGGCACAGGACACTGGGAGGTGATTGAGGAACGGCACAGGACACTGGACAGTGATTGAGGAACGGCACAGGACACTGGGAGGTGATTGAGGAACGGCACAGGACACTGGACAGTGATTGAGGAACGGCACAGGACACTGGGAGGTGATTGAGGAACGGCACAGGACACTGGACAGTGATTGAGGAACGGCACAGGACACTGGACAGTGATTGAGGAACGGCACAGGACACTGGACGGTGATTGAGGAACGGCACAGGACACTGGACAGTGATTGAGGAACGGCACAGGACACTGGACGGTGATTGAGGAACGGCACAGGACAGTGGACGGTGATTGAGGAACGGCACAGGACACTGGACGGTGATTGAGGAACGGCACAGGACACTGGGAGGTGATTGAGGAACGGCACAGGACACTGGACTGTGATTGAGGAACGGCACAGGACACTGGGAGGTGATTGAGGAACGGCACAGGACACTGGACAGTGATTGAGGAACGGCACAGGACACTGGGAGGTGATTGAGGAACGGCACAGGACACTGGACAGTGATTGAGGAACGGCACAGGACACTGGACAGTGATTGAGGAACGGCACAGGACACTGGACGGTGATTGAGGAACGGCACAGGACACTGATTGAGGAACGGCACAGGACACTGGACAGTGATTGAGGAACGGCACAGGACACTGGACGGTGATTGAGGAACGGCACAGGACACTGGACGGTGATTGAGGAACGGCACAGGACACTGGGAGGTGATTGAGGAACGGCACAGGACACTGGGAGGTGATTGAGGAACGGCACAGGACACTGGGAGGTGATTGAGGAACGGCACAGGACACTGGACAGTGATTGAGCAACGGCACAGGACACTGGGAGGTGATTGAGGAACGGCACAGGACACTGGGAGGTGATTGAGGAACGGCACAGGACACTGGACAGTGATTGAGCAACGGCACAGGACACTGGGAGGTGATTGAGGAACGGCACAGGACACTGGACAGTGATTGAGGAACGGCACAGGACACTGGACAGTGATTGAGGAACGGCACAGGACACTGGACAGTGATTGAGGAACGGCACAGGACACTGGGAGGTGATTGAGGAACGGCACAGGACACTGGGAGGTGATTGAGGAACGGCACAGGACACTGGGAGGTGATTGAGGAACGGCACAGGACACTGGGAGGTGATTGAGGAACGGCACAGGACACTGGGAGGTGATTGAGGAACGGCACAGGACACTGGACAGTGATTGAGCAACGGCACAGGACACTGGACAGTGATTGAGGAACGGCACAGGACACTGGACAGTGATTGAGGAACGGCACAGGACAATGGACAGTGATTGAGGAACGGCACAGGACACTGGACAGTGATTGAGGAACGGCACAGGTCACTGGACAGTGATTGAGGAACGGCACAGGACACTGGACAGTGATTGAGGAACGGCACAGGACACTGGACGGTGATTGAGGAACGGCACAGGACACTGGGAGGTGATTGAGGAACGGCACAGGACACTGGGAGGTGATTGAGGAACGGCACAGGACACTGGACAGTGATTGAGCAACGGCACAGGACACTGGGAGGTGATTGAGGAACGGCACAGGACACTGGACAGTGATTGAGGAACGGCACAGGACACTGGACAGTGATTGAGGAACGGCACAGGACACTGGGAGGTGATTGAGGAACGGCACAGGACACTGGGAGGTGATTGAGGAACGGCACAGGACACTGGACGGTGATTGAGGAACGGCACAGGACACTGGACAGTGATTGAGGAACGGCACAGGACACTGGACGGTGATTGAGGAACGGCACAGGACACTGGACGGTGATTGAGGAACGGCACAGGACACTGGACGGTGATTGAGGAACGGCACAGGACACTGGACGGTGATTGAGGAACGGCACAGGACACTGGGAGGTGATTGAGGAACGGCACAGGACACTGGGAGGTGATTGAGGAACGGCACAGGACACTGGGAGGTGATTGAGGAACGGCACAGGACACTGGGAGGTGATTGAGGAACGGCACAGGACA
Source organism: Heptranchias perlo (assembly GCF_035084215.1). Taxonomy (NCBI): domain Eukaryota; kingdom Metazoa; phylum Chordata; class Chondrichthyes; order Hexanchiformes; family Hexanchidae; genus Heptranchias; species Heptranchias perlo. Next base: position 40,397,535 of record NC_090352.1, on the reverse strand, counting down.
CTGGACAGTGATTGAGCAACGGCACAGGACACTGGGAGGTGATTGAGGAACGGCACAGGACACTGGACAGTGATTGAGGAACGGCACAGGACACTGGACAGTGATTGAGGAACGGCACAGGACACTGGACAGTGATTGAGGAACGGCACAGAACACTGGACAGTGATTGAGGAATGGCACAGGACACTGGGAGGTGATTGAGGAACGGCACAGGACACTGGACAGTGATTGAGGAACGGCACAGGACACTGGCAGGTGATTGAGGAACGGCACAGGACACTGGCAGGTGATTGAGGAACGGCACAGGACACTGGGAGGTGATTGAGGAACGGCACAGGACACTGGACAGTGATTGAGCAACGGCACGGGACACTGGACAGTGATTGAGGAACGGCACAGGACACTGGGAGGTGATTGAGGAACGGCACAGGACACTGGACAGTGATTGAGGAACGGCACAGGACACTGGACAGTGATTGAGGAACGGCACAGGACACTGGGAGGTGATTGAGGAACGGCACAGGACACTGGGAGGTGATTGAGGAACGGCACAGGACACTGGACGGTGATTGAGGAACGGCACAGGACACTGGACGGTGATTGAGGAACGGCACAGGACACTGGGAGGTGATTGAGGAACGGCACAGGACACTGGGAGGTGATTGAGGAACGGCACAGGACACTGGGAGGTGATTGAGGAACGGCACAGGACACTGGATGGTGATTGAGGAACGGCACAGGACACTGGGAGGTGATTGAGGAACGGCACAGGACACTGGACGGTGATTGAGGAACGGCACAGGACACTGGACGGTGATTGAGGAACGGCACAGGACACTGGACGGTGATTGAGGAACGGCACAGGACACTGGGAGGTGATTGAGGAACGGCACAGGACACTGGGAGGTGATTGAGGAACGGCACAGGACACTGGGACGTGATTGAGGAACGGCACAGGACACTGGGAGGTGATTGAGGAACGGCACAGGACACTGGGAGGTGATTGAGGAACGGCACAGGACACTGGACAGTGATTGAGGAACGGCACAGGACACTGGACAGTGATTGAGGAACGGCACAGGACACTGGACAGTGATTGAGGAACGGCACAGGACACTGGACAGTGATTGAGGAACGGCACAGGACACTGGGAGGTGATTGAGGAACGGCACAGGACACTGGGAGGTGATTGAGGAACGGCACAGGACACTGGACGGTGATTGAGGAACGGCACAGGACACTGGACAGTGATTGAGGAACGGCACAGGACACTGGACGGTGATTGAGGAACGGCACAGGACACTGGACGGTGATTGAGGAACGGCACAGGACACTGGACGGTGATTGAGGAACGGCACAGGACACTGGACGGTGATTGAGGAACGGCACAGGACACTGGACGGTGATTGAGGAACGGCACAGGACACTGGACGGTGATTGAGGAACGGCACAGGACACTGGGAGGTGATTGAGGAACGGCACAGGACACTGGGAGGTGATTGAGGAACGGCACAGGACACTGGGAGGTGATTGAGGAACGGCACAGGACACTGGATGGTGATTGAGGAACGGCACAGGACACTGGGAGGTGATTGAGGAACGGCACAGGACACTGGACGGTGATTGAGGAACGGCACAGGACACTGGACGGTGATTGAGGAACGGCACAGGACACTGGACAGTGATTGAGGAACGGCACAGGACACTGGACAGTGATTGAGGAACGGCACAGGACACTGGGAGGTGATTGAGGAACGGCACAGGACACTGGGAGGTGATTGAGGAACGGCACAGGACACTGGACGGTGATTGAGGAACGGCACAGGACACTGGGAGGTGATTGAGGAACGGCACAGGACACTGGGAGGTGATTGAGGAACGGCACAGGACACTGGGAGGTGATTGAGGAACGGCACAGGACACTGGACAGTGATTGAGGAACGGCACAGGACACTGGACAGTGATTGAGGAACGGCACAGGACACTGGACGGTGATTGAGGAACGGCACAGGACACTGGACGGTGATTGAGGAACGGCACAGGACACTGGGAGGTGATTGAGGAACGGCACAGGACACTGGGAGGTGATTGAGGAACGGCACAGGACACTGGACGGTGATTGAGGAACGGCACAGGACACTGGGAGGTGATTGAGGAACGGCACAGGACACTGGGAGGTGATTGAGGAACGGCACAGGACACTGGGAGGTGATTGAGGAACAGCACAGGACACTGGACAGTGATTGAGGAACGGCACAGGACACTGGACGGTGATTGAGGAACGGCACAGGACACTGGACGGTGATTGAGGAACGGCACAGGACACTGGACGGTGATTGAGGAACGGCACAGGACACTGGACGGTGATTGAGGAACGGCACAGGACACTGGACGGTGATTGAGGAACGGCACAGGACACTGGACGGTGATTGAGGAACGGCACAGGACACTGGGAGGTGATTGAGGAACGGCACAGGACACTGGGAGGTGATTGAGGAACGGCACAGGACACTGGATGGTGATTGAGGAACGGCACAGGACACTGGGAGGTGATTGAGGAACGGCACAGGACACTGGACGGTGATTGAGGAACGGCACAGGACACTGGGAGGTGATTGAGGAACGGCACAGGACACTGGACGGTGATTGAGGAACGGCACAGGACACTGGACGGTGATTGAGGAACGGCACAGGACACTGGACGGTGATTGAGGAACGGCACAGGACACTGGACAGTGATTGAGGAACGGCACAGGACACTGGGAGGTGATTGAGGAACGGCACAGGACACTGGACGGTGATTTAGGAACGGCACAGGACACTGGACGGTGAATGAGGAACGGCACAGGACACTGGACAGTGATTGAGGAACGGCACAGGACACTGGACAGTGATTGAGGAACGGCACAGGACACTGGAAGGTGATTGAGGAACGGCACAGGACACTGGGAGGTGATTGAGGAACGGCACAGGACACTGGGAGGTGATTGAGGAACGGCACAGGACACTGGGAGGTGATTGAGGAACGGCACAGGACACTGGGAGGTGATTGAGGAACGGCACAGGACACTGGGAGGTGATTGAGGAACGGCTCAGGACACTGGACAGTGATTGAGGAACGGCACAGGACACTGGGAGGTGATTGAGGAACGGCACAGGACACTGGACAGTGATTGAGGAATGGCACAGGACACTGGGAGGTGATTGAGGAACGGCACAGGACACTGGACAGTGATTGAGGAACGGCACAGGACACTGGGAGGTGATTGAGGAACGGCACAGGACACTGGACGGTGATTGAGGAACGGCACAGGACACTGGACGGTGATTGAGGAACGGCACAGGACACTGGGAGGTGATTGAGGAACGGCACAGGACACTGGGAGGTGATTGAGGAACGGCACAGGACACTGGGAGGTGATTGAGGAACGGCACAGGACACTGGACGGTGATTGAGGAACGGCACAGGACACTGGACGGTGATTGAGGAACGGCACAGGACACTGGACAGTGATTGAGGAACGGCACAGGACACTGGACAGTGATTGAGGAACGGCACAGGACACTGGACAGTGATTGAGGAACGGCACAGGACACTGGACAGTGATTGAGGAACGGCACAGGACACTGGACAGTGATTGAGGAACGGCACAGGACACTGGGAGGTGATTGAGGAACGGCACAGGACACTGGATGGTGATTGAGGAACGGCACAGGACACTGGATGGTGATTGAGGAACGGCACAGGACACTGGGAGGTGATTGAGGAACGGCACAGGACACTGGACGGTGATTGAGGAACGGCACAGGACACTGGACGGTGATTGAGGAACGGCACAGGACACTGGACGGTGATTGAGGAACGGCACAGGACACTGGACGGTGATTGAGGAACGGCACAGGACACTGGACGGTGATTGAGGAACGGCACAGTACACTGGACGGTGATTGAGGAACGGCACAGGACACTGGACGGTGATTGAGGAACGGCACAGGACACTGGGAGGTGATTGAGGAACGGCACAGGACACTGGACGGTGATTTAGGAACGGCACAGGACACTGGACGGTGATTGAGGAACGGCACAGGACACTGGACGGTGAATGAGGAACGGCACAGGACACTGGACGGTGATTGAGGAACGGCACAGGACACTGGACGGTGATTGAGGAACGGCACAGGACACTGGGAGGTGATTGAGGAACGGCACAGGACACTGGGAGGTGATTGATGAACGGCACAGGACACTGGGAGGTGATTGAGGAACGGCACAGGACACTGGGAGGTGATTGAGGAACGGCACAGGACACTGGGAGGTGATTGTTTGCAAATATAGATTGCACTTGGGCACCGGGGGGTAACAGGGCCCACAAGGGGACAATAAGCAGAATGGTGGCGCCTGCATGCGTTGGAGGCGTAACCATGGCGCCTGCATGCGTTGGAGGCGTAACCATGGTGCCTGCATGCGTTGGAGGCGTAACCATGGCGCCTGCATGCGTTGGAGGCGTAACCATGGCGCCTGCATGCGTTGGAGGCGTAACCATGGCGCCTGCATGCGTTGGAGGCGTAACCATGGCGCCTGCATGCGTTGGAGGCGTAACCATGGCGTGCTCCCTATGTCTTTTGGAGGACGGACCACACATGTACCCAGGTCAGTATCCATAGCAACAATGCAAACATCAGGCATGGGTAACTATGGCAATGGTCTATTCGTGGGTTACAGAAAACAGCTCCTTGTTTAAACCTTCGCCAGATGCAATTTTAGATAGGGAGGCGCGGCCCCGGGGGTCCGGGGAGGCGCGGGTCCGGGGAGGTGCGGCCCCGAGGGTCCGGGGATGCGCGGGTCCGGGGGTCCGGGGAGGCGCGGGTCCGGGGAGGCGCGGGTCCGGGGGTCCGGGGAGGCGCGGGTCCGGGGGTCCGGGGAGGCGCGGGTCCGGGGGTCCGGGGAGGCGCGGGTCCGGGGGTCCGGGGAGGCGCGGGTCCGGGGGTCCGGGGAGGCGCGGGTCCGGGGAGGCGCGGGTCCGGGGAGGCGCGGGTCCGGGGAGGCGCGGGTCCGGGGGTCCGGGGAGGCGCGGCCCCGGGGGTCCGGGGAGGCGGGGGTCCGGGGAGGCGCGGGTCCGGGGAGGCGCGGCCCCGGGGGTCCGGGGAGGCGCGGCCCCGGGGGTCCGGTGAGGCGCGGCCCAACACCCGCTGACATTGGGTCATTCACTCAGTTCCTGAAGGAGAAATGGGGTCAGGACCTCAGGTAATGGTGACCGGGGCGGGGGGGGGGGGGGAAGAGGAGTGGGGGAGGGGGGGGGGGGAGGGGGAGTGGTGGAACATCTGGGCAATGGGATTTCCTGTAATGGCCCATCTTTTGTACTCTGGCTGGGCCTCGATGTTCTCCGCTGTCAGCTGCTGGTATGAAGCAACCCGGATTCTCCAGGTCTCCGGGTGGTCGGAGATTCCTGGAGGTTCTTAAAAAAAAAAGGGGGAACAAAATAGCTCAAAATATCACCCGAGCGAGTTTCCAAGTTTGTCGTTACGTTTGTAATTAAAGAGCAAACAATGTTTTTTGGTTCAACGGATCAAGGGGGTTTGTTTCATCAATGAATTGATAGGTATTTGAAAAATTGGGTTTGGATCTCCCAGACAGTCAGACAGACAAATCCCTTTTAGTGGCTCGACACTGGGCTGGGTAAACACTAATACCACTCAGAGGAAATATATTTATTCAGATATTTGCAGAATTGTCAAAGATTGAATTAAACTCTGTCTAAAAAAAAATCTGTATTTCACAGGAAATAAGTTGGGATTTCAAACCGTTTGGGAGTTCTTTCAGAATTCACTTCCATGCTCATTGGGCCCGTTATTTACTTGAGATGTTACATTACAAAGTATAAACACACCATGTATAACACAACAAAACCGACCACCTCCCCTTATCAGGAAACAGGACCTTGTTTAATGAATAACCAGAATTTCTTCAGACGCCATTCCTATGAAAGATTATTGACCAATTACAGACTTTGTCTTCTGTTCAGATATTGGGGTAAATTGACGGTCCGGTGAGAAGTTTCGATGGGACGGGGTTGGAGGATTAGTGCTATCATCCACAGCTGTATTTAAGGTACATGCTCCATTTGAGTGAGGCCTCCCATTGGATATATATTAGTGATTTAGACCTAAATGTAAGGGGCATGATTAAGAAGTTTGCAGATGATACAAAAATTGGCCGTGTGGTTGATAGTGAGGAGGAAAGCTGTAGACTGCAGGAAGATATCAATGGACTGGTCAGGTGGGCAGAAAAGTGACAAATGGAATTCAATCCGGAGAAGTGTGAGGTAATGCATTTGGGGAGGGCAAACAAGGCACGGGAATACACAATAAATGGGGGGATACTGAGAGGTGTAGAGGAACAGAGGGACCTTGGAGTGCATGTCCACAGATCCCTGAAGGTAGCAGGACAGGTAGATAAGGTGGTTAAAAAGACATATGGGATACTTTCCTTTATTAGCTGAGGCATAGAATATAAGAGCAGGGAGGTTATGCTAGAACTGTATAAAACACTAGTTAGGTCACAGCTTGAGTACTGCGTACAGTTCTGGTCACCACATTACAGGAAAGGTGTGATTGCACTAGAGAGGGTGCAGAGGAGATTTACGAGGACATTGCCAGGGCTGGAGAATTTTAGCTATGAGGAAAGATTGGATAGGCTGGGGTTGTTCTCTTTGGAACAGAGGAGGCTGAGGGGAGATTTAATTGAGGTGTACAAAATTATGAGGGGCCCAGATAGAGTGGATAGGGAGGACCTATTTCCCTTAGCAGAGGGGTCAGTGACCAGGGGGCATAGATTTAAAGTGATTGGTAGAAGGATTAGAGGGGAGCTGAGGAGAAATGTTTTCACCCAGAGGGTGGTGGGGGTCTGGAACTCACTGCCTGAGAGGGTGGGGGAGACAGAAACCCTCAACTCATTTAAAAAGTACCTGGATGTGCACCTGAAGAGCCGTAAACTACAGGGCTACGGACCAAGTGCGGGAAACTGGGATTAGGCTGCGTGGCTCATTTTCGGCTGGCATGGACCCAATGGGCCGAATAATGGCCTTCTTCTGTACCGTAAATTTCGATGATTGGGATTGTGGAATTGTTGAATTCACTGTAGTTTTACGAGTGGACAAACCTTTGTTCTTATTTTTATCAAGTTGTTGGAATTTAATGTTCGTTATTCCGAAGTGAGTCTGGTTCAAAGCCAGAGACAACATTACATGCAGAAAGCAGCTTACTACAAACAGGGTGCTGGTTAACCCTGGGTCCACACTCCTGCACACTGGCAGTGTCCGTACGGTCGTGACGGAGAGAGACATCTGGGAATGTCTAAAACCAACGAGTGAGTGAGTGTCCAATAAACACAGAGTCCCAAACTAGGAGCACGTTTCCTGCTCACTGGATATGGTGAATCAGTGTCTCCCCGCCCCGCCCCCGCCCCGCCCCCCCGTCCCCGCCCCACCGCCCGCACCCCCGCCCCACCCCCACCCCCACCGCCCCCCCGCCCCCGCCCCGCCCCCACCGCCCCACCCCACCCCCACCGCCCCACCCCGCCCCGCCCCCGCCCCCACCGCCCCACCCGCCCCCACCCCACCCCCACCGCCCCCGCCCCACCGCCCCGGCCTCACCGCCCCCGCCTCATCGCCCCCGCCTCATCGCCCCTGCCTCACTGCCCACCGCCCCGGCCCCACCGCACTCCTGCCTCACCATCCCTGCCCCACGACTGCAGCCCCCGCCTCGCCTCACCGCCCCCGCCTCACTGCACCCACCCCACCCCAGCCTCACGCCTCACCGTGTGTATATCTCACTCACACAGTGACCCGAGGGTGAGCCTGTCCTGGTTGTGCTCTGCTTGTTTTAACCTAAAATGGTGCTGAATTACACTTCAAACTACTGCTTACGGTCTGCTTTCTGTTTGGGCCACTGCAGTGCTGAGTTATACTGCCAGCTGCGCAGCACACAAAAGCCTGCATGGGCTCTTTGGCATGCAATACTGACTGAAGTCCCTTTATAATTTGCAGCTCGAAGTCCCAGATGCCTCGTTGTTGTTGTCATTGCCCTTTGATTATCGAGTGTCCCATTCCAGTACAACCCACAGAACCACTCCTGGACAGACAGATCCCTGCTGGGTCCCCCTTCTCCATCCCTCGGCCTGTACGCGTTGATGGACAGGGCAGACTGGCACTCAGACTGCAGGCTTGTTATATTGCTTTCCAGCTGTGCATGAAGAGGGGCACTGGGCCTGGCAGGGGTACTGCCCATTACCCCGTCACTGGGCTTGGCAGGGGTACTGCCCATTACCCCGTCACTGGGCTTGGCAGGGGTACTGCCCATTACCCCGTCACTGGGCTTGGCAGGGGTACTGCCCATTACCCCGTCACTGGGCTTGGCAGGGGTACTGCCCATTACCCCGTCACTGGGCCTGGCAGGGGTACTGCCCATTACCCCGTCACTGGGCCTGGCAGGGGATCAGAATTCACCTGCCACCATTTGCCTAGTGCTGAATAAGAATCTCAACAACACTGAAACACACCCACAAAATAATTAACATTTAGACCGACTGGAGCCAGTGCCTGGAGTTTGCCTCTCGCCTGTCAACATGTTACTTTAATCTGAAGGACACAGCCCAATCTGCACTGTGTATAGGAAGATGACCAATTTAGCACAACAAATAGGGGTCTTTCACTCATCCAAACTTCCCTCCCCAGCCCTCCACACGATCTGATCACTATTCTAGTCAAATAATCAGATTGAGGATGTCCATTTGGCTCATTGTGTAAATGCACAGCCCAATGTGATATTAAGCCCAAAAGACATGGAGAATCCCAGCTTTAATGCTCAGTCTATTACTGTTAGCTGAGATGGTGAGAGGGATGCTCCAACTGGTCTCAGTGCCTGTTACCCCAACAAGACTCAGTGCCCATGCAGCCCGTACCCCAGAGAGAGTCAGTACCCATGCAGCCCGTAAGCCTGTGAGTCAGTATCAATGCAGCTGGACCTGAAGACAGCCTGTGCCCATTGAACCTGTACTCTAGAGTGTCAGCAACTATGCAATTGTCGAAGCAAGAGTAGGCACCTGTGGAACCTGAACCTAGGGTCAGTATCAGTGCCTGTGGAACCTCTGCCTTAGCAACAATCAGCACCCATAGCACCCATACTCCAGAGACAGACAGCACCCATACTCCAGAGAGAGACAGCACCCATACTCCAGAGAGAGTCAGCACCCATACTCCAGAGAGAGACAGCACCCATACCCCAGAGACAGTCAGCACTCATACTCCAGAGACAGTCAGCACCCATACCCCAGAGACAGTCAGCACCCATACCCCAGAGACAGTCAGCATCCATACTCCAGAGAGAGACAGCACCCATACTCCAGAGAGAGACAGCACCCATACTCCAGAGACAGTCAGCACCCATACTCCAGAGAGAGACAGCACCCATACCCCAGAGACAGTCAGCACCCATACTCCAGAGACAGTCAGCACCCATACTCCAGAGACAGTCAGCACCCATACTCCAGAGAGAGACAGCACCCATACCCCAGAGACAGTCAGCACCCATACTCCAGAGACAGTCAGCACCCATACTCCAGAGAGACAGCACCCATACTCCAGAGAGAGTCAGCACCCATACTCCAGAGACAGTCAGCACCCATACTCCAGAGACAGTCAGCACCCATACTCCAGAGAGACAGCACCCATACTCCGGAGACAGTCAGCACCCATACTCCAGAGAGAGTCAGCACCCATACTCCAGAGAGAGACAGCACCCATACTCCAGAGTCAGTCAGCACCCATACTCCAGAGACAGTCAGCACCCATACTCCAGAGAGAGTCAGCACCCATACTCCAGAGAGAGTCAGCACCCATACTCCAGAGAGAGTCAGCACCCATACTCCAGAGAGACAGCACCCATACTCCAGAGACAGTCAGCACCCATACTCCAGAGAGAGTCAGCACCCATACTCCAGAGAGAGTCAGCACCCATACTCCAGAGAGAGTCAGCACCCATACTCCAGAGAGAGACAGCACCCATACTCCAGAGAGAGACAGCACCCATACTCCAGAGACAGCACCCATACTCCAGAGACAGTCAGCACCCATACCCCAGAGACAGTCAGCACCCATACTCCAGAGAGAGACAGCACCCATACTCCAGAGAGAGACAGCACCCATACTCCAGAGACAGTCAGCACCCAAACTCCAGAGACAGTCAGCACCCATACTCCAGAGACAGTCAGCACCCATACTCCAGAGAGAGACAGCACCCATACTCCAGAGACAGTCAGCACCCATACTCCAGAGAGAGACAGCACCCATACCCCAGAGTCAGTATCAATGCAGCTGGACCTGAAGACAGCCTGTGCCCATTGAACCTGTACTCTAGAGTGTCAGCAACTATGCAATTGTCTAAGCAAGAGTAGGCACCTGTGGAACCTGAACCTAGAGTCAGTATCAGTGCCTGTGGAACCTCTGCCTTAGCAACAATCAGCACCCATAGCACCCATACTCCAGAGACAGACAGCACCCATACTCCAGAGAGAGACAGCACCCATACTCCAGAGAGAGTCAGCACCCATACCCCAGAGACAGTCAGCACCCATACTCCAGAGACAGTCAGCACCCATACTCCACAGTCAGCACCCATACTCCAGAGAGAGACAGCACCCATACTCCAGAGAGAGACAGCACCCATACTCCAGAGACAGTCAGCACCCATACTCCAGAGACAGTCAGCACCCATACTCCAGAGACAGCACCCATACTCCAGAGAGAGTCAGCACCCATACTCCAGAGACAGTCAGCACCCATACTCCAGAGACAGTCAGCACCCATACTCCAGAGACAGTCAGCACCCATACTCCAGAGAGACAGCACCCATACTCCAGAGACAGTCAGCACCCATACTCCAGAGTCAGTCAGCACCCATACTCCAGAGACAGTCAGCACCCATACTCCAGAGAGAGTCAGCACCCATACTCCAGAGAGACAGCACCCATACTCCAGAGACAGTCAGCACCCATACTCCAGAGACAGTCAGCACCCATACTCCAGAGAGAGACAGCACCCATACTCCAGAGACAGTCAGCACCCATACCCCAGAGACAGTCAGCACCCATACTCCAGAGAGAGACAGCACCCATACTCCAGAGAGAGACAGCACCCAAACTCCAGAGACAGTCAGCACCCATACTCCAGAGACAGTCAGCACCCATACTCCAGAGAGAGACAGCACCCATACTCCCAGAGAGAGACAGCACCCATACTCCAGAGACAGTCAGCACCCATACTCCAGAGAGAGACAGCACCCATACCCCAGAGACAGTCAGCACCCATACTCCAGAGAGAGACAGCACCCATACTCCAGAGACAGTCAGCACCCATACTCCAGAGACAGTCAGCACCCATACTCCAGAGACAGTCAGCACCCATACTCCAGAGAGACAGCACCCATACTCCAGAGAGAGTCAGCACCCATACTCCAGAGAGACAGCACCCATACTCCAGAGACAGTCAGCACCCATACTCCAGAGAGAGTCAGCACCCATACCCCAGAGAGAGACAGCACCCATACTCCAGAGAGAGACAGCACCCATACTCCAGAGACAGTCAGCACCCATACTCCAGAGACAGCACCCATACTCCAGAGACAGTCAGCACCCATACCCCAGAGACAGTCAGCACCCATACCCCAGAGAGAGACAGCACCCATACTCCAGAGAGAGACAGCACCCATACCCCAGAGACAGTCAGCACCCATACTCCAGAGACAGTCAGCACCCATACTCCAGAGACAGTCAGCACCCATACTCCAGAGAGACAGCACCCATACTCCAGAGAGAGTCAGCACCCATACTCCAGAGAGAGTCAGCACCCATACTCCAGAGAGAGCACCCATACTCCAGAGACAGTCAGCACCCATACCCCAGAGACAGTCAGCACCCATACTCCAGAGAGAGACAGCACCCATACTCCAGAGAGAGACAGCACCCATACCCCAGAGACAGTCAGCACCCATACTCCAGAGACAGTCAGCACCCATACAACTTGTGCCCTAGTGAAATGCAGCATTTTTGCAGCTTTACCCAAAGCCGAGACTGTGCCCATTCCCAAGCAAGAGTCAGCACCCATGAAATCCCTACCTGAGTGCGGGTCAGCACCTGTGCAGCCCATATCCCAGTGAGAGTCAGTGCCCATGGAACCTGTACCCCAATAGTCAGTGCCATGAGGACAGAATGGATTCAGTTCCAATCTGCTGCAAACTCTAATCATCAGTAAGTGGAAAGTACCAAGTGATACAGTCAGGTATGACTCGGCAAATCGTAGCACAAAATTCACCCGTCCGTCAAACCCACTTTAATGATTGTTCCTCTCGGCTCTGGCTGTACAGGACCAGCCCCTCACTGCAGTTACAAGCTTACCCCCCCCCCCCCGGCCTTATAGCGGGGGCTCACTGCAGTCTCTGCCAGCCCACGGCATCCTGACTGCAGGGGGTCCCGGTACAACAGATGTGCCTCCCACCCGATGCACATCAGGCAGTCCGCCCAGGTGGGCGGCGGGACCGCATCAACATCTGCACCGAGCGGCCCCGGGATTTCAGCGCTTCAATGAGGCAGAGCGTGAAATGATCGGGATCAGTCGGTGCCCGGCCGGCCCCCCGGGGGTGGGGGCACTGATCCCCAGCGATCAGAGTGATGGGGAGGGAGTCACATCTGGAGCTGCAGATGTTGGGGCTGTGGAGAGGGTTGAGCCCCGGTTAGGAGTGTCTGCCAGCCCCCAGTAGCCATGACTGTAGACTGTTACCCAGTTAGAGCACAGTAATCAGTCTAGAGCCAAGGTGCCGGTGACTGACGTCCGTTTGCTGCTTTTACGCATTTTACTGACGCACATGGAGCGGGAGGCGGTGGATTCGGGCATCAGCAGCTGGTGACGCGCGAACCTCGGCACTTACCTTCGCTTTTATCTCTCCCAGATCTCTCCCTCCGCTTTCTAATTTTAAATCTTTTATTATCTATTTCTTCACTATTATTAACCTTCCATTATCCCTCTATACTTCCCCCTCGATTAACACCCTTTATTAGCCGCCCTCTGTTATCACTCTCCCTCCATTGCTCACTCTCTGCATTAATCCTTTATTTTTCTATTATTTTGTTCTCTCTCTCTCCTCCGTGCTCTCTCTCGCCTCTAACTCAATAGGTCGTGGGTTCAAGTCCATCTCCAGAGACTGGAGCACATAATCCAGTACTGAGGGACCACCTCACTGTCAGAGGGTCAGTACTGAGGGAGCGCCCCACTATCAGAGGGTCAGTACTGAGGGAGCGCCTCACTGTCAGAGGGGCAGTACTGAGGGAGTGCCCCACTGTCAGAGGGTCAGTACTGAGGGAGCGCCTCACTGTCAGAGGGTCAGTACTGAGGGAGTGCCCCACTGTCGGGGGGCTCAGTACTGAGGGAGCGCCGCACTGTCGGAGGGTCAGTACTGAGGGAGTGCCCCACTGTCAGAGGGTCAGTACTGAGGGAGCACCTCACTGTCAGAGGGTCGGTACTGAGGGAGCGCCTCACTGTCAGAGGGGCAGTACTGAGGGAGTGCCCCACTGTCAGAGGGTCAGTACTGAGGGAGCGCCTCACTGTCAGAGGGTCAGTACTGAGGGAGTGCCCCACTGTCGGGGGGCTCAGTACTGAGGGAGCGCCGCACTGTCGGAGGGTCAGTACTGAGGGAGCGCCGCACTGTCGGAGGGTCAGTACTGAGGGAGTGCCCCACTGTCAGAGGGTCAGTACTGAGGGAGTGCCCCACTGTCAGAGGGTCAGTACTGAGGGAGTGCCCCACTGTCGGGGGGCTCAGTACTGAGGGAGTGCCCCACTGTCAGAGGATCAGTACTGAGGGAGTGCCCCACTGTCAGAGGGTCAGTACTGAGGGAGCGCCCCACTGTCAGAGGGTCAGTACTGAGGGAGTGCCCCACTGTCGGGGGGCTCAGTACTGAGGGAGTGCCCCACTGTCAGAGGGTCAGTACTGAGGGAGTGCCCCACTGTCGGAGGGTCAGTACTGAGGGAGTGCCCCACTGTCGGAGGGTCAGTACTGAGGGAGTGCCCCACTGTCGGAGGGTCAGTACTGAGGGAGTGCCCCACTGTCAGAGGGTCAGTACTGAGGGAGTGCCCCACTGTCGGGGGGCTCAGTACTGAGGGAGTGCCCCACTGTCAGAGGGTCAGTACTGAGGGAGTGCCCCACTGTCAGAGGGGCAGTACTGAGGGAGCGCCCCACTGTCGGAGGGTCAGTACTGAGGGAGTGCCCCACTGTCAGAGGGTCAGTACTGAGGGAGTGCCCCACTGTCGGGGGGCTCAGTACTGAGGGAGTGCCCCACTGTCAGAGGGTCAGTACTGAGGGAGTGCCCCACTGTCAGAGGGGCAGTACTGAGGGAGCGCCCCACTGTCAGAGGGTCAGTACTGAGGGAGTGCCCCACTGTCGGGGGGCTCAGTACTGAGGGAGTGCCCCACTGTCAGAGGGTCAGTACTGAGGGAGTGCCCCACTGTCAGAGGGTCAGTACTGAGGGAGTGCCCCACTGTCAGAGGGTCAGTACTGAGGGAGCGCCCCACTGTCAGAGGGTCAGTACTGAGGGAGTGCCCCACTGTCGGGGGGCTCAGTACTGAGGGAGTGCCCCACTGTCAGAGGGTCAGTACTGAGGGAGTGCCCCACTGTCGGAGGGTCAGTACTGAGGGAGTGCCCCACTGTCGGAGGGTCAGTACTGAGGGAGTGCCCCACTGTCGGAGGGTCAGTACTGAGGGAGTGCCCCACTGTCAGAGGGTCAGTACTGAGGGAGTGCCCCACTGTCGGGGGGCTCAGTACTGAGGGAGTGCCCCACTGTCAGAGGGTCAGTACTGAGGGAGTGCCCCACTGTCAGAGGGGCAGTACTGAGGGAGCGCCCCACTGTCGGAGGGTCAGTACTGAGGGAGTGCCCCACTGTCAGAGGGTCAGTACTGAGGGAGTGCCCCACTGTCGGGGGGCTCAGTACTGAGGGAGTGCCCCACTGTCAGAGGGTCAGTACTGAGGGAGTGCCCCACTGTCAGAGGGGCAGTACTGAGGGAGCGCCCCACTGTCAGAGGGTCAGTACTGAGGGAGTGCCCCACTGTCGGGGGGCTCAGTACTGAGGGAGTGCCCCACTGTCAGAGGGTCAGTACTGAGGGAGTGCCCCACTGTCAGAGGGTCAGTACTGAGGGAGCGCCCCACTGTCAGAGGGTCAGTACTGAGGGAGTGCCCCACTGTCGGAGGGTCAGTACTGAGGGAGTGCCCCACTGTCGGAGGGGCAGTACTGAGGGAGCGCTGCACTGTCGGAGGGGCAGTACCGCACTGTCGGAGGGTCAGTACTGAGGGAGTGCCCCACTGTCAGAGGGTCAGTACTGAGGGAGCGCCCCACTGTCAGAGGGTCAGTACTGAGGGAGCGCCCCACTGTCGGAGGGTCAGTACTGAGGGAGCGCCCCACTGTCAGAGGGTCAGTACTGAGGGAGTGCCCCACTGTCGGAGGGTCAGTACTGAGGGAGTGCCCCACTGTCGGAGGGGCAGTACTGAGGGAGCGCTGCACTGTCGGAGGGGCAGTACCGCACTGTCGGAGGGTCAGTACTGAGGGAGTGCCCCACTGTCAGAGGGTCAGTACTGAGGGAGCGCCCCACTGTCAGAGGGTCAGTACTGAGGGAGCGCCCCACTGTCGGAGGGTCAGTACTGAGGGAGTGCCCCACTGTCGGGGGGCTCAGTACTGAGGGAGCGCCCCACTGTCGGAGGGTCAGTACTGAGGGAGTGCCCCACTGTCAGAGGGTCGGTACTGAGGGAGTGCCCCACTGTCAGAGGGTCGGTACTGAGGGAGCGCCTCACTGTCAGAGGGGCAGTACTGAGGGAGTGCCCCACTGTCAGAGGGTCAGTACTGAGGGAGTGCCCCACTGTCGGGGGGCTCAGTACTGAGGGAGTGCCCCACTGTCGGAGGGGCGAGTACTGAGGGAGTACCCCACTGTCGGGGGGCTCAGTACTGAGGGAGTGCCCCACTGTCAGAGGGTCAGTACTGAGGGAGTGCCCCACTGTCGGGGGGCTCAGTACTGAGGGAGTGCCCCACTGTCAGAGGGTCAGTACTAAGGGAGTGCCCCACTGTCGGAGGGTCAGTACTGAGGGAGTGCCCCACTGTCAGAGGGTCAGTACTGAGGGAGTGCCCCACTGTCAGAGGGTCAGTACTGAGGGAGTGCCCCACTGTCGGGGGGCTCAGTACTGAGGGAGTGCCCCACTGTCAGAGGGTCAGTACTGAGGGAGTGCCCCACTGTCAGAGGGTCAGTACTGAGGGAGCGCCCCACTGTCAGGGGGTCAGTACTGAGGGAGTGCCCCACTGTCAGAGGGTCAGTACTGAGGGAGTGCCCCACTGTCGGAGGGTCAGTACTGAGGGAGTGCCCCACTGTCAGAGGGTCAGTACTGAGGGAGTGCCCCACTGTCGGAGGGTCAGTACTGAGGGAGTGCCCCACTGTCGGAGGGTCAGTACTGAGGGAGTGCCCCACTGTCAGAGGGGCAGTACTGAGGGAGCGCCCCACTGTCAGAGGGTCAGTACTGAGGGAGTGCCCCACTGTCGGGGGGCTCAGTACTGAGGGAGTGCCCCACTGTCAGAGGGTCAGTACTGAGGGAGCGCCCCACTGTCAGAGGGTCAGTACTGAGGGAGTGCCCCACTGTCGGAGGGTCAGTACTGAGGGAGTGCCCCACTGTCGGAGGGGCAGTACTGAGGGAGCGCTGCACTGTCGGAGGGGCAGTACCGCACTGTCGGAGGGTCAGTACTGAGGGAGCGCTGCACTGTCAGAGGGTCAGTACTGAGGGAGCGCCCCACTGTCGGAGGGTCAGTACCGCACTGCCAGTGGTGCCTAAACCGAGGCCCCGTTTGCCCTCTCAGGTGGGCATAAAATATCCCATGGCCACTATTTGAAGAGGAGCGGGGGGGGGGCGGGTAGATCTCCCCCTGTCCTGGACGAATATTTATCCCTCAACCAACATCACTAAAAAACATAAATCAAAATGCAAAATACTGCAGATGCTGGAAATCTGAAATAAAACCAGAAAATGCTGGAAATACTCAGCAGGTCGGGCAGTGTCTGTGCTGAGTATTTCCAGCATTTTCTGGTTTTATTTCACTGAAACACGTGATCTAATTTGCTATTTGTGGGATCTTGCTGTGCGCTGCCACTGTCCACATTCTCTGTGTACTGATGTACAGACTGTGGGCGGTCCGGACGGTGTGAACCTTCCTCACGGTCTATTCCCATTCCCCCGCCGTGGTGCTGAATTCCTCTAAACTGCGGGTCTGAATTCTCTGCCCTGCGGTAAGATCCCATCACCGCTCCGGCTGCGAATGTCCCGCAGAGCCGGTGTGGAACGCGACTCACTTCCAAACCTCCGATCGGTGGCGGGACGTGACGCTCCCTTGAGCCCGGGTGTTACCGGAGTGGAGCCGCCTTCAGCCCGATCGGACGCCTCAATCTCAGTCCCAGCAGCTGGGCGGAGCCGGGAAGTGTCGGCTGAGCGGAAACTCGTATCTTTCCGTTTGAAATCCCGGGGCCCGGGACAGACTGAAAGTCCCAATAGCGACTCATCGCTGCAAACTCTGACACTGTAATAGTTTCCAACAATCACAGCAAATCCAAAACCCCAACTCCCACACCCCCCACACTAAACCCCCCACACTAAACCCCCAAACACTAAACCCCCCACACTAAACCCCAAACACTAAACCCCCAAACACCAAACACCAAACCCCCAAACCCCCCACACTAAACCCCCAATACCAAACCCCCAACACAAACCCCCAAACACCAAACACCAAACCCCCAAACACCCAAACCCCCCACACTAAACCCCAAACACTAAACCCCCAAACCCCCAAACACCAAACACCAAACCCCCAAACCCCCCACACCAAACCCCCAATACCAAACCCCCAACACAAACCCCCAAACACCAAACCCCCAAACACCCAAACCCCCCACACCAAACCCCCAACACAAACCCCCAAACCACCAAACACCAAACCCCCAAACACCAAACCCCCAACACAAACCCCCAAACCCCAAACACAAACCCCCAAACACCAAACACAAACCCCCAAAACTAAACCCCCAAACACCAAACACAAACCCCCAAACCCCCAACACCAAACACCAAACCCCCAAAACCAAACCCCCCAATCCCCAAAACCCCAACACCAAACCCCCAATACCAAAACCCCAAACCCCCAACACCAAACACCAAACCCCCAACACCAAACTCCCAACCCCCTAACACCAACCCCCCAATCCCCAAAACCCCAACACCAAACCCCCAACACCAAAACTCCAATACCAAAACCCCAAACCCCCAACACCAAAATCCCCACCATCCCAACACCAAAACCCCAAACCCCTAATCCCCCAACACCAAACCCCAAAACAAACTCCTACCCCCCTCCCCCGCACACTAAACCCAATCCCCTTATTTACAGTCACGATGAATATTGGAATATTGGTGCGGGGGATTCCCTTCAGAGAATTAACCCTATCCAGGCCGGGCCGGATTTCTATCGGCGAGAACATCAAATCGGAGCCGGACTGGGACAGCCCAGACCCGACACGGTTGAAGTGAGATTCTAATCTCTGCCGCACATCTGCGGTCA
This sequence comes from Heptranchias perlo, assembly GCF_035084215.1. NCBI lineage: Eukaryota > Metazoa > Chordata > Chondrichthyes > Hexanchiformes > Hexanchidae > Heptranchias > Heptranchias perlo. The sequence goes on along the minus strand of NC_090352.1, from coordinate 40,378,850 downwards.
GAATGCGATGGCAGAGGCACGGCCATGTCACCGTGTTGGAATGGATCAGTGTTTAGACCGACATGAACCAAAGCCTGGAGTCTGTCTGCTCCTCTCCCGTTAACACGTTAAACCGAAGGGCTGATTCAGATCTATCCGGTGGAGAGGCAGACTGCCCGATCTCAAATAAGCAACTTTGTGCATCTGGGAGAATTACTCCCCATTCGGGTCTAATACCCATCCCACTCCCAACTCGTCCCATCCCACTCCCAACTCGTCCCATCCCACTCCCAACTCGTCCCATCCCACTCCCAACTCGTCCCATCCCACTCCCAACTCGTCCCATCCCACTCCCAACTCGTCCCATCTCACTCCCAACTCGTCCCATCCCACTCCCAACTCGTCCCATCCCACTCCCAACTCGTCCCATCCCACTCCCACTCCAGTCCGAAATTCCCTCCTCCGGGAAGCACCGGGGGTTCCGACCCCGTCAGAGGTCCCAGCCCCGGTGCCCTCCGCCCGGTGCCCTCCGCCCGGTGCCCTCCCCCGGTGCCCTCCGCCCGGTGCCCACGTGCTGCCGCCGTTACTCCGGGGGCGGGTAAAGGACCCGCCGCAGTGTTACCGTAATCTACCGAGCTGCAGCGGCCCCCACATCCTGGGGCACCGACCGAACGGAAGGATGGCAGTCCCGAGCGGAGAACCGGCATAGAGTGGACCGGACCCCGATCGGGACCGGGACCGGGACCGGACCCAGACCCCCGGACCCGGACCCAGACCCAGACCCAGACCCCCGGACCCGGACCCGGACCCAGACCCCCGGACCCGGACCCCCGGACCCGGACCCAGACCCCCGGACCCGGACCCAGACCCAGACCCCCGGACCCGGACCCAGACCCCCGGACCCAGACCCAGACCCCCGGACCCAGACCCAGACCCCCGGACCCGGACCCAGACCCAGACCCCCGGACCCGGACCCCCGGACCCAGACCCCCGGACCCAGACCCCCGGACCCAGACCCAGACCCCCGGACCCAGACCCAGACCCCCGGACCCGGACCCAGACCCAGACCCCCGGACCCGGACCCAGACCCCCGGACCCAGACCCAGACCCCCGGACCCAGACCCAGACCCCCGGACCCGGACCCCCGGACCCAGACCCCCGGACCCAGATCTGGGACCCCCGGACCCCCGGACCCCGGTCGCTACTCACTGTCCGCCGCCGCTGCTGCCGGTCTCCGGTGCCGGTGCCGGTGCCGGGTGCTGCCCGGGGAGGTGGGTGAGCGGGAGAGCTGCTGTGCCGCCTCCCGGCGCCGCTTTTATAGAGCGAGCTCCCGGGCTCCTCATTGATCGCCCGGCGAATCCCCGCCACCGACACCAACGCGCAGCCTCTACGTCAGGGCTGAAAATCTGAGGAACTGCAATTTGCTTCTAATAATAAACAGAGGCAGAGCGGAGGGGGCAAATCCCCGGGAATAGGGGGCAAATCCCCGGGAATAGGGGCAAATCCCCGGGAATAGGGGGCAAATCCCCGAGAATAGGGGGCAAATCCCCCCATCCCCCAGGAAAGAGGGGCAAATCCCCAGGAAAGAGGCAAATCCCTGGGAATAGGGGCAAATCCCCCAAAAGAGGGCCATAATACCGGGGTAACACCGTGTCACATGGGCACTAATACCCAGTGTGAGAGGCACTAACACCCAGTGTGTGAGAAGCACTGATACCCAATGTGAGAGAGGCACGAATACCAAGTGTGAGAGGCACTGATACTCAGTGTGTGAGAGGCACTAATACTCAGTGTGTGAGAGGCACTAATATTCAGTGTATGTGAGGCACTAATACCCAGTGTGAGAAGCATTAATACCCAGTGTGAGAGGCACTAATACTCAGTGTGTGAGAGGCATTAATACACAGTGTGAGAGGCACTAATACTCAGTGTGTGAGAGGCACTAATACCCAGTGTGAGAAGCATTAATACCCAGTGTGAGAGGCACTAATACCCAGTGTGAGAAGCACTGATTCCCAGTGTGTGAGAGGCACTAATACTCAGCATGAGAAGCACTAATACCCAGTGTGAGAGGCACAAATATCCAGTGTGTGAGAGGCACTAATACCCAGTGTGAGAGGTACTAATACCCAGTGTGTGGGAGGCACTAATACCCAGTGTGATAGAGGCACTAATACCCAGTGTGAGAGGCACTAATATCCAGTGTGTGAGAGGGACTAATACCCAGTGTATGAGAGGCACTAATACCCAGTGTGCAAGAATCACTAACACCCAGTGTGAGAAGCACTAATAGCCAGTGTGAGAAGCACTGATACCCAGTGTGTGAGAGGCACTAATACCCAGTGTGAGAAGCACTGATACCCAGTGTGCGAGAGGCACTAATACTCAGTGTGAGAAGCACTAATACCCAGTGTGAGAAGCACTGATACCCAGTGTGTGAGAGCCACGAATACTCAGTGTGAGAGGGACACTAATATCCAGTATGGGAGTTACTAATAATCAGTGTGTGAGAGACACTAATACCCAGTGTGTGAGAGGCACTAATACCCAGTTTGAGAGGCACTAATACTCAGTGTGTGAGAGGCACGAATATTCAGTGTATGTGAGGCACTAATACCCAGTGTGAGAAGCATTAATACCCAGTGTGAGAGGCACTAATACCCAGTGTGAGAGGCACTAATATCCAGTGTGTGAGAGGGACTAATACCCAGTGTGAGAGGCACGAATACCCAGTGTGTGAGAGGCACTAATACCCAGTGTGAGAGGCACTAATACCCAGTGTGAGAGGCACGAATACCCAGTGTGTGAGAGGGACTAATACCCAGTGTGAGAGGCACTAATACCCAGTGTGATAGAGGCACTAATACCCAGTGTGAGAGGCACTAATATCCAGTGTGTGAGAGGGACTAATACCCAGTGTGAGAGGCACGAATACCCAGTGTGTGAGAGGCACTAATACCCAGTGTGAGAGGTACTAATACCCAGTGTGAGAGGCACTAATACCCAGTGTGAGAGGCACGAATACCCAGTGTGTGAGAGGGACTAATACCCAGTGTGAGAGGCACTAATACCCAGTGTGATAGAGGCACTAATACCCAGTGTGAGAGGCACTAATATCCAGTGTGTGAGAGGCACTAATACTCAGTGTGAGAGGCACTAATATCCAGTGTGTGAGAGGCACTAATACCCTGTGTGAGAGGCACTAATATCCAGTGTGTGAGAGGCACTAATACCCAGTGTGAGAGGCACTAATATCCAGTGTGTGAGAGGCACTAATACCCAGTGTGAGAGGCACTAATATCCAGTGTGATAGAGGCACTAATACCCAGTGTGAGAGGCACTAATATCCAGTGTGATAGAGGCACTAATACCCAGTGTGAGAGGCACTAATATCCAGTGTGATAGAGGCACTAATACCAAGTGTGAGAGGCACTAATATCCAGTGTGTGAGAGGTACTAATACCCAGTGTGATAGAGGCACTAATACCCAGTGTGACAGGCACGAATATCCAGTGTGTGAGAGGCACTAATACCCAGTGTGTGAGGTACTAATTCCCAGTGTGTGAGAGGCACAAATACCCAGTGTGAGAGGCACTGATACCCGGAGTGAGAGGCACTAATACTCAGTGTGACAGAGGCACTAATACCCAGTGTATGAGAGACACTAATACTCAGTGTGTGAGAGGCACTAATACCCAGTGTATTAGAGGCACTAATACCCAGTGTGAGAGGCACTAATACCCAGTGTGTGAGAGACAATAATACTCAGTGTGTGAGAGGCACTGATACCCAGTGTGAGAGGCACTAATACCCAGTGTGTGAGAGACACTAATACTCTGTGTGTGAGAGGCACTAATACCCAGTGTCTGAGAGGCACTAATACCCAGTGTTGTAAGAGGCACTAATACTCAGTGTGAGAAGCACTGATACCCAGTGTGAAAAGCACTGATACCCAGTGTCTGAGAGGCATTAATACCCAATGTGAGAGGCACTAATACCCAGTGTGAGAGGCACTAATACTCAGTATGTGAGAGGCACTAATACCCAGTGTGTAAGAGTCACTAACACCCAGTGTGAGAAGCACTAATAGCCAGTGTGAGAAGCACTGAATCCCAGTGTGTGAGAGGCACTAATACCCAGTGTGAGAAGCACTGATACCCAGTGTGCGAGAGGCACTAATACTCAGTGTGAGAAGCACTAATACCCACTGTGAGAAGCACTGATACCCAGTGTGTGAGAGGCACTAATACACAATGTGAGAGGCACTAATACCCAGTGTGAGAGGCACTAATACTCAGTGTGTGAGTGGCACTAATACCCAGTGTGTGAGAGGCACTAATACTCAGTGTGTGAGAGGCACTAATACTCAGTGTGTAAGAGGCACTAATACCCAGTGTATGAGCGGCACTAATACCCAGTGTGTGAGAGGCACTAATACCCAGTGTGAGAGGCACTAATACTCAGTGTGAGAGGGACACTAATATCCAGTATGGGAGGTACTAATACTCAGTGTGTGAGAGGCACTAATACTCAGTGTGTAAGAGGCACTAATACCCAGTGTATGAGCGGCACTAATACCCAGCTTGTGAGAGGCACTAATACTCAGTGTGTGAGAGGACCTAATACCCAGTGTGTGAGAGGCACTAACACCCAATGTGAGAGGCACTAATATCCAGTGTGTAAGAGGCACTAATACCCAATGTGAGAGGCACTAATACCCAGTGTGAGGGGCACTAATACTCAGTGTGTAAGAGGCACTAATACCCAGTGTGTAAGAGGCACTAACACCCAGTGTGAGAATCACTAATAGCCAGTGTGTGAAGCACTGATAACCAGGGTGTGAGAGGCACTAATACCCAGTGTGAGAAGCACTGATTCCCAGTGTGTGAGAGGCACTAATACTCAGCATGAGAAGCACTAATACCCAGTGTGAGAAGCACTGATACCCAGTGTGTGAGAGGCACTAATTCTCCGTGTGAGAGGGACACTAATATCCAGTATGGGAGGTACTAATACTCAGTGTGTGAGAGGCACTAATACCAGTGTGAGAGGCACTAATACTCAGTGTGTGAGAGGCACCAATACCCAGTGTGTGAGAGGCACTAATACCCAGTGTGAGAGTTACTAATACCCAGTGTGTGGGAGGCACTAATACCCAGTGTGAGAGGCACTAATACCCAGTGTGAGAGGCACTAATATCCAGTGTGTGAGAGGCACTAATACCCAGTGTCAGAGGCACTAATATCCAGTGTGCGAGAGGCACTAATACCCAGTGTGAGAAGCATTAATACCCAGTGTGAGAGGCACTAATAACCAGTGTGAGAAGCACTGATTCCCAGTGTGTGAGAGGCACTAATACTCAGCATGAGAAGCACTAATACCCAGTGTGAGAAGCACTGATACCCAGTGTGTGAGAGTCACTAATAGTCTGTGTGAGAGGGACACTAATATCCAGTATGGGAGGTACTAATACTCAGTGTGTGAGAGGCACTAATATCAGTGTGAGAGGCACTAATACTCAGTGTGTGAGAGACACTTATACTCAGTGTGTGAGAGGCAGTAATAGCCAGTGTGTGAGAGGCACTAATACCCAGTGTGAGAGGCACTAATATCCAGTGTGTGAGAGGCACTAATACCCAGTGTGATAGAGGCACTAATACCCAGTGTGAGAGGCACTAATATCCAGTGTGTGAGAGGCACTAATACCCAGTGTGGGAGGGACTAATATCCAGTGTGTGAGAGACACTAATACCCAGTATGTGAGGTACTAATATCCAGTGTATGAGAGGCACAAATACCCAGTGTGTGAAAGGCACTGATACCCGGAGTGAGAGGTACTGATACTCAGTGTGACAGAGGCACTAATACCCAGTGTGATAGAGGCACTAATACCCAGTGTGTGAGAGGCACTAATACCCGATGTGAGAGGCACTAATACCTAGTGTGAGAGGCACTAATACCCAGTGTGTGAGAGGCACTAATACTCAGTGTGTGAGAGGCAATAATATCCAGTGTATGAGAGGCACTAATACCCAGTGTGTAAGAGTCACTAACACCCAGTGTGAGAAGCACTAATAGCCACTGTGAGAAGCACTGATACCCAGTGTGTGAGAGGCACTAATACCCAGTGTGAGAAGCACTGATACCCAGTGTGCGAGAGGCACTAATACTCAGTGTGAGAAGCACTAATACCCAGTGTGAGAAGCACTGATACCCAGTGTGTGAGAGCCACGAATACTCAGTGTGAGAGGGACACTAATATCCAGTATGGGAGTTACTAATAATCAGTGTGTGAGAGACACTAATAACCAGTGTGTGAGAGGCACTAATACCCAGTTTGAGAGGCACTAATACTCAGTGTGTGAGAGGCACGAATACCAAGTGTGAGAGGCACTGATACTCAGTGTGTGAGAGGCACTAATACTCAGTGTGAGAGAGACACTAATACTCAGTGTGTGAGAGGCACTAATATTCAGTGTATGTGAGGCACTAATACCCAGTGTGAGAAGCATTAATACCCAGTGTGAGAGGCACTAATACTCAGTGTGTGAGAGGCACTAATACACAGTGTGAGAGGCACTAATACTCAGTGTGTGAGAGGCACTAATACCCAGTGTGAGAAGCATTAATACCCAGTGTGAGAGGCACTAATACCCAGTGTGAGAAGCACTGATTCCCAGTGTGTGAGAGGCACTAATACTCAGCATGAGAAGCACTAATACCCAGTGTGAGAGGCACAAATATCCAGTGTGTGAGAGACACTAATAACCAGTGTGTGAGAGGCACTAATACCCAGTTTGAGTGGCACTAATACTCAGTGTGTGAGAGGCACGAATACCAAGTGTGAGAGGCACTGATACTCAGTGTGTGAGAGGCACTAATACTCAGTGTGAGAGAGACACTAATACTCAGTGTGTGAGAGGCACTAATATTCAGTGTATGTGAGGCACTAATACCCAGTGTGAGAAGCATTAACACCCAGTGTGAGAGGCACTAATACCCAGTGTGAGAAGCACTGATTCCCAGTGTGTGAGAGGCACTAATACTCAGCATTGGAAGCACTAATACCCAGTGTGAGAGGCACAAATATCCAGTGTGTGAGAGGCACTAATACTCAGTGTGTGGGAGGCACTAATACCCAGTGTGATAGAGGCACTAATACCCAGTGTGAGAGGCACTAATATCCAGTGTGTGAGAGGGACTAATACCCAGTGTGAGAGGCACTAATACCCAGTGTGAGAGGCACTAATATCCAGTGTGTGAGAGGGACTAATACCCAGTGTGAGAGGCACTAATATCCAGTGTGTGAGAGGCACTAATACCCAGTGTGAGAGGCACTAATATCCAGTGTGATAGAGGCACTAATACCCAGTGTGAGAGGCACTAATATCCAGTGTGTGAGAGGCACTAATACCCAGTGTGAGAGGCACTAATATACAGTGTTATAGAGGCACTAATACCCAGTGTGAGAGGCACTAATATCCAGTGTGTGAGAGGCACTAATACCCAGTGTGATGGAGGCACTAATACCCAGTGTGAGAGGCACGAATATCCAGTGTGTGAGAGGCACTAATACCCAGTTTGAGAGGCACTATTACTCAGTGTGTGAGAGGCACGAATACCAAGTGTGAGAGGCACTGATACTCAGTGTGTGAGAGGCACTAATACTCAGTGTGAGAGAGACACTAATACTCAGTGTGTGAGAGGCACTAATATTCAGTGTATGTGAGTCACTAATACCCAGTGTGAGAAGCATTAATACCCAGTGTGAGAGGCACTAATACTCAGTGTGTGAGAGGCACTAATACACAGTGTGAGAGGCACTAATACTCAGTGTGTGAGAGGCACTAATACCCAGTGTGAGAAGCATTAATACCCAGTGTGAGAGGCACTAATACCCAGTGTGAGAAGCACTGATTCCCAGTGTGTGAGAGGCACTAATACTCAGCATGAGAAGCACTAATACCCAGTGTGAGAGGCACAAATATCCGGTGTGTGAGAGGCACTAATACCCAGTGTGTGGGAGGCACCAATACCCAGTGTGATAGAGGCACTAATACCCGATGTGAGAGGCACTAATACCTAGTGTGAGAGGCACTAATATCCAGTGTGTGAGAGGCACTAATACTCAGTGTGTGAGAGGCAATAATCCCCAGCGTATGAGAGGCACTAATACCCAGTGTGAGAGGCACAAATATCCAGTGTGTGAGAGGCACTAATACCCAGTGTGAGAGGTACTAATACCCAGTGTGTGGGAGGCACTAATACCCAGTGTGATAGAGGCACTAATACCCAGTGTGAGAGGCACTAATATCCAGTGTGTGAGAGGGACTAATACCCAGTGTATCAGAGGCACTAATACCCAGTGTGCAAGAATCACTAACACCCAGTGTGAGAAGCACTGATTCCCAGTGTGTGAGAGGCACTAATACTCAGCATGAGAAGCACTAATACCCAGTGTGAGAGGCACAAATATCCAGTGTGTGAGAGGCACTAATACCCAGTGTGTGGGAGGCACTAATACCCAGTGTGATAGAGGCACTAATACCCGATGTGAGAGGCACTAATACCTAGTGTGAGAGGCACTAATACCCAGTGTGTGAGAGGCACTAATACTCAGTGTGTGAGAGGCAACAATACCCAGTGTATGAGAGGCACTAATACCCAGTGTGTAAGAGTCACGAACACCCAGTGTGAGAAGCAGTAATAGCCAGTGTGAGAAGCACTGATACCCAGTGTGTGAGAGGCACTAATACCCAGTGTGAGAAGCACTGATACCCAGTGTGCGAGAGGCACTAATACTCAGTGTGAGAAGCACGAATACCCAGTGTGAGAAGCACTGATACCCAGTGTGTGAGAGGCACGAATACTCAGTGTGAGAGGGACACTAATATCCAGTATGGGAGTTACTAATAATCAGTGTGTGAGAGACACTAATAACCAGTGTGTGAGAGGCACTAATACCCAGTGTGATAGAGGCACTAATACCCAGTGTGAGAGGCACTAATACCCAGTGTGTGAGAGGGACTAATACCCAGTGTGAGAGGCACTAATATCCAGTGTGTGAGAGGCACTAATACCCAGTGTGAGAGGCACTAATATCCAGTGTGTGAGAGGCACTAATACCCAGTGTGAGAGGCACTAATATCCAGTGTGTGAGAGGCACTAATCCCCAGTGTGAGAGGCACTAATATCCAGTGTGATAGAGGCACTAATACCCAGTGTGAGAGGCACTAATATCCAGTGTGTGAGAGGCACTAATACCCAGTGTGATGGAGGCACTAATACCCAGTGTGAGAGGCACAAATATCCAGTGTGTGAGAGGCACTAATACCCAATTTGAGAGGCACTAATACTCAGTGTGTGAGAGGCACGAATACCAAGTGTGAGAGGCACTGATACTCAGTGTGTGAGAGGCACTAATACTCAGTGTGAGAGAGACACTAATACTCAGTGTGTGAGAGGCACTAATATTCAGTGTATGTGAGGCACTAATACCCAGTGTGTGAGAAGCATTAATACCCAGTGTGAGAGGCACTAATACTCAGTGTGTGAGAGGCACTAATACACAGTGTGAGAGGCACTAATACTCAGTGTGTGAGAGGCACTAATACCCAGTGTGAGAAGCATTAATACCCAGTGTGAGAGGCACTAATACCCAGTGTGAGAAGCACTGATTCCCAGTGTGTGAGAGGCACTAATACTCAGCATGAGAAGCACTAATACCCAGTGTGAGAGGCACAAATATCCAGTGTGTGAGAGGCACTAATACCCAGTGTGTGGGAGGCACCAATACCCAGTGTGATAGAGGCACTAATACCCGATGTGAGAGGCACTAATACCTAGTGTGAGAGGCACTAATACCCAGTGTGTGAGAGGCACTAATACTCAGTGTGTGAGAGGCAATAATACCCAGTGTATGAGAGGCACTAATACCCAGTGTGTAAGAGTCACGAACACCCAGTGTGAGAAGCACTAATAGCCAGTGTGAGAAGCACTGATACCCAGTGTGTGAGAGGCACTAATACCCAGTGTGAGAAGCACTGATACCCAGTGTGCGAGAGGCACTAATACTCAGTGTGAGAAGCACTAATACCCAGTGTGAGAAGCACTGATACCCAGTGTGTGAGAGGCACGAATACTCAGTGTGAGAGGGACACTAATATCCAGTATGGGAGTTACTAATAATCAGTGTGTGAGAGACACTAATAACCATTGTGTGAGAGGCACTAATACCCAGTTTGAGTGGCACTAATACTCAGTGTGTGAGAGGCACGAATACCAAGTGTGAGAGGCACTGATACTCAGTGTGTGAGAGGCACTAATACTCAGTGTGAGAGAGACACTAATACTCAGTGTGTGAGAGGCACTAATATTCAGTGTATGTGAGGCACTAATACCCAGTGTGAGAAGCATTAACAACCAGTGTGAGAGGCACTAATACTCAGTGTGTGAGAGGCACTAATACACAGTGTGAGAGGCACTAATACTCAGTGTGTGAGAGGCACTAATACCCAGTGTGAGAAGCATTAATACCCAGTGTGAGAGGCACTAATACCCAGTGTGAGAAGCACTGATTCCCAGTGTGTGAGAGGCACTAATACTCAGCATGAGAAGCACTAATACCCAGTGTGAGAGGCACAAATATCCAGTGTGTGAGAGGCACTAATACCCAGTGTGTGGGAGGCACTAATACCCAGTGTGATAGAGGCACTAATACCCAGTGTGAGAGGCACTAATATCCAGTGTGTGAGAGGGACTAATACCCAGTGTGAGAGGCACTAATACCCAGTGTGATAGAGGCACTAATACCCAGTGTGAGAGGCACTAATATCCAGTGTGTGAGAGGGACTAATACCCAGTGTGAGAGGCACTAATATCCAGTGTGTGAGAGACACTAATACCCTGTGTGAGAGGCACTAATATCCAGTGTGTGAGAGGCACTAATACCCAGTGTGAGAGGCACTAATATCCAGTGTGTGAGAGGCACTAATACCCAGTGTGAGAGGCACTAATATCCAGTGTGATAGAGGCACTAATACCCAGTGTGAGAGGCACTAATATCCAGTGTGTGAGAGGCACTAATACCCAGTGTGAGAGGCACTAATATACAGTGTGATAGAGGCACAAATACCCAGTGTGAGAGGCCCTAATATCCAGTGTGTGAGAGGCACTAATACCCAGTGTGATGGAGGCACTAATACCCAGTGTGAGAGGCACGAATATCCAGTGTGTGAGAGGCACTAATACCCAGTGTGTGAGGTACTAATTCCCAGTGTGTGAGAGGCACAAATACCCAGTGTGAGAGGCATTAATACTCAGTGTGTGAGAGGCACTGATACCCGGAGTGATAGGCACTAATAATCAGTGTGAGAGAGGCACTAATACCCAGTGTGTGAGAGGCACTAATACCCAGTGTGTGAGAGGCAATAATATCCAGTGTGTGAGAGACACAAAGACTCAGTGTGTGAGAGGCACTAATACCCAGTGTATGAGAGGCACTAATACCCAGTGTGTAAGAGTCACGAACACCCAGTGTGAGAAGCGCTAATAGCCAGTGTGAGGAGCACTGATACCCAGTGTGTGAGAGGCACTAATACCCAGTGTGAAAAGCACTGATACCCAGTGTGCGAGAGGCACTAATACTCAGTGTGAGAAGCACTAATACCCAGTGTGAGAAGCACTGATACCCAGTGTGTGAGAGGCACGAATACTCAGTGTGAGAGGGACACTAATATCCAGTATGGGAGTTACTAATAATCAGTGTGTGAGAGACACTAATAACCAGTGTGTGAGAGGCACTAATACCCAGTTTGAGTGGCACTAATACTCAGTGTGTGAGAGGCACGAATACCAAGTGTGAGAGGCACTGATACTCAGTGTGTGTGAGGCACTAATACCCAGTGTGAGAAGCATTAATACCCAGTGTGAGAGGCACTAATATTCAGTGTATGTGAGGCACTAATACCCAGTGTGAGAAGCATTAACACCCAGTGTGAGAGGCACTAATACTCAGTGTGTGAGAGGCACTAATACACAGTGTGAGAGGCACTAATACTCAGTGTGTGAGAGGCACTAATACCCAGTGTGAGAAGCATTAATACCCAGTGTGAGAGGCACTAATACCCAGTGTGAGAAGCACTGATTCCCAGTGTGTGAGAGGCACTAATACTCAGCATGAGAAGCACTAATACCCAGTGTGAGAGGCACAAATATCCAGTGTGTGAGAGGCACTAATACCCAGTGTGTGGGAGGCACTAATACCCAGTGTGATAGAGGCACTAATACCCAGTGTGAGAGGCACTAATATCCAGTGTGTGAGAGGGACTAATACCCAGTGTGAGAGGCACTAATACCCAGTGTGATAGAGGCACTAATACCCAGTGTGAGAGGCACTAATATCCAGTGTGTGAGAGGCACTAATACCCAGTGTGAGAGGCACTAATATCCAGTGTGTGAGAGACACTAATACCCTGTGTGAGAGGCACTAATATCCAGTGTGTGAGAGGCACTAATACCCAGTGTGAGAGGCACTAATATCCAGTGTGTGAGAGGCACTAATACCCAGTGTGAGAGGCACTAATATCCAGTGTGATAGAGGCACTAATACCCAGTGTGAGAGGCACTAATATCCAGTGTGTGAGAGGCACTAATACCCAGTGTGAGAGGCACTAATATACAGTGTGATAGAGGCACAAATACCCAGTGTGAGAGGCACTCATATCCAGTGTGTGAGAGGCACTAATACCCAGTGTGATGGAGGCACTAATACCCAGTGTGAGAGGCACGAATATCCAGTGTGTGAGAGGCACTAATACCCAGTGTGTGAGGTACTAATTCCCAGTGTGTGAGAGGCACAAATACCCAGTGTGAGAGGCATTAATACTCAGTGTGTGAGAGGCACTGATACCCGGAGTGATAGGCACTAATAATCAGTGTGAGAGAGGCACTAATACCCAGTGTGTGAGAGGCACTAATACCCAGTGTGTGAGAGGCAATAATATCCAGTGTGTGAGAGACACAAAGACTCAGTGTGTGAGAGGCACTAATACCCAGTGTGTGAGAGACACAAAGACTCAGTGTGTGAGAGGCACTAATACCCAGTGTATGAGAGGCACTAATACCCAGTGTGTAAGAGGCACTAATACTCAGTGTGTGAGAGGCACTAATACCCAGTGTGTAAGAGTCACTAACATCCAGTGTGAGAAGCACTAATAGCCAGTGTGAGAAGCACTGATACCCAGTGTGAAAAGCACTGATACCCAGTGTCTGAGAGGCATTAATACCCAATGTGAGAGGCACTAATACCCAGTGTGAGAGGTACTAATACTCAGTGTGTGAGAGGCACTAATACCCAGTGTGTAGGAGTCACTAACATCCAGTGTGAGAAGCACTAATAGCCAGTGTGAGAAGCACTGATACCCAGTGTGTGAGAGGCACTAATACCCAGTGTGAGAAGCACTGATACCCAGTGTGCGAGAGGCACTAATACTCAGTGCGAGAAGCACTAATACCCAGTGTGAGAAGCACTGATACCCAGTGTGTGAGAGGCACTAATACCCAGTGTGAGAGGCACTAATACTCAGTGTGTGAGAGGCACTAATACTCAGTGTGTGAGAGGCACGAATACTCAGTGTGTAAGAGGCACTAATACCCAGTGTATGAGCGGCACTAATACCCAGTGTGTGAGAGGCACTAATACCCAGTGTGTGAGAGGCACTAATACCCAGTGTGATAGAGGCACTAATACCCAGTGTGTGGGAGGCACTGATACTCGGTTTGAGAGGCACAAATACTCAGTGTGACAGAGGCACTAATACCCAGTGTGATGGAGGCACTCATCCCCAGTGTGATCGAGGCACTAATACCGAATGTGAGAGGCACTAATACTCAGTATGTGAGAGGCACTAATACCCAGAGTGAGAGGCACTAATACTCAGTGTGTGAGAGGCAGTAATACCCAATTTGAGAGCCACTAATATCCAGTGTGTAAGAGGCACTAATACCCAATGTGAGAGGCACTGATACCCAGTGTGAGAGGCACTAATACTCAGTGTGTAAGCGGCACTAACACCCAGTGTGAGAATCACTAATAGCCAGTGTGAGAAGCACTGATACCCAGTGTGTGAGAGGCACTAGTACTCAGTGTGAGAAGCACTGATACCCAGTGTGAGAGAGGCACTAATACTCAGCGTGAGAAGCACTAATAGCCAGTGTGAGAAGCACTGATACCCAGTGTGTGAGAGGCACTAATACCCAGTGTGAGAAGCACTGATACCCAGTGTGCGAGAGGCACTAATACTCAGTGTGAGAAGCACTAATACCCAGTGTGAGAAGCACTGATACTCAGTGTGTGAGAGGCACGAATACCAAGTGTGAGAGGCACTGATACTCAGTGTGTGAGAGGCACTAATACTCAGTGTGAGAGAGAAACTAATACTCAGTGTGTGTGAGGCAGTAATATTCAGTGTATGTGAGGCACTAATACCCAGTGTGAGAAGCATTAATACCCAGTGTGAGAGGCACTAATACCCAGTGTGAGAAGCACTGATTCCCAGTGTGTGAGAGGCACTAATACTCAGCATGAGAAGCACTAATACCCAGTGTGAGAGGCACAAATATCCAGTGTGTGAGAGGCACTAATACCCAGTGTGTGGGAGGCACTAATACCCAGTGTGATAGAGGCACTAATAACCAGTGTGTGAGAGGCACTAATACCCGATGTGAGAGGCACTAATACCTCGTGTGAGAGGCACTAATACTCAGTGTGTGAGAGGCACTAATACTCAGTGTGTGAGAGGCACTAATACTCAGTGTGTGAGAGGCAATAATACCCAGTGTATGAGAGGCACTAATACCCAGTGTGTAAGAGTCACGAACACCCAGTGTGAGAAGCACTAATAGCCAGTGTGAGAAGCACTGATACCCAGTGTGTGAGAGGCACTAATACCCAGTGTGAGAAGCACTGATTCCCAGTGTGTGAGAGGCACTAATACTCAGCATGAGAAGCACTAATACCCAGTGTGAGAGGCACAAATATCCAGTGTGTGAGAGGCACTAATACCCAGTGTGTGGGAGGCACTAATACCCAGTGTGATAGAGGCACTAATAACCAGTGTGTGAGAGGCACTAATACCCGATGTGAGAGGCACTAATACCTCGTGTGAGAGGCACTAATACTCAGTGTGTGAGAGGCACTAATACTCAGTGTGTGAGAGGCACTAATACTCAGTGTGTGAGAGGCAATAATACCCAGTGTATGAGAGGCACTAATACCCAGTGTGTAAGAGTCACGAACACCCAGTGTGAGAAGCACTAATAGCCAGTGTGAGAAGCACTGATACCCAGTGTGTGAGAGGCACTAATACCCAGTGTGAGAAGCACTGATACCCAGTGTGCGAGAGGCACTAATACTCAGTGTGAGAAGCACTAATACCCAGTGTGAGAAGCACTGATACCCAGTGTGTGAGAGGCACGAATACTCAGTGTGAGAGGGACACTAATATCCAGTATGGGAGTTACTAATAATCAGTGTGTGAGAGACACTAATAACCAGTGTGTGAGAGGCACTAATACCCAGTTTGAGTGGCACTAATACTCAGTGTGTGAGAGGCACGAATACCAAGTGTGAGAGGCACTGATACTCAGTGTGTGAGAGGCACTAATACTCAGTGTGAGAGAGACACTAATACTCAGTGTGTGAGAGGCACTATTATTCAGTGTATGTGAGGCACTAATACCCAGTGTGAGAAGCATTAATACCCAGTGTGAGAGGCACTAATACCCAGTGTGAGAAGCACTGATTCCCAGTGTGTGAGAGGCACTAATACTCAGCATGAGAAGCACTAATACCCAGTGTGAGAGGCACAAATATCCAGTGTGTGAGAGGCACTAATACCCAGTGTGTGGGAGGCACTAATACCCAGTGTGATAGAGGCACTAATAACCAGTGTGTGAGAGGCACTAATACCCGATGTGAGAGGCACTAATACCTCGTGTGAGAGGCACTAATACTCAGTGTGTGAGAGGCACTAATACTCAGTGTGTGAGAGGCACTAATACTCAGTGTGTGAGAGGCAATAATACCCAGTGTATGAGAGGCACTAATACCCAGTGTGTAAGAGTCACGAACACCCAGTGTGAGAAGCACTAATAGCCAGTGTGAGAAGCACTGATACCCAGTGTGTGAGAGGCACTAATACCCAGTGTGAGAAGCACTGATCCCCAGTGTGCGAGAGGCACTAATACTCAGTGTGAGAAGCACTAATACCCAGTGTGAGAAGCACTGATACCCAGTGTGTGAGAGGCACGAATACTCAGTGTGAGAGGGACACTAATATCCAGTATGGGAGTTACTAATAATCAGTGTGTGAGAGACACTAATAACCAGTGTGTGAGAGGCACTAATACCCAGTTTGAGTGGCACTAATACTCAGTGTGTGAGAGGCACGAATACCAAGTGTGAGAGGCACTGATACTCAGTGTGTGAGAGGCACTAATACTCAGTGTGAGAGAGACACTAATACTCAGTGTGTGAGAGGCACTATTATTCAGTGTATGTGAGGCACTAATACCCAGTGTGAGAAGCATTAATACCCAGTGTGAGAGGCACTAATACTCAGTGTGTGAGAGGCACTAATACACAGTGTGAGAGGCACAAATATCCAGTGTGTGAGAGGCACTAATACTCAGTGTGTGAGAGGCACTAATACCCAGTGTGAGAAGCACTGATTCCCAGTGTGTGAGAGGCACTGATACTCAGCATGAGAAGCACTAATACCCAGTGTGAGAGGCACAAATATCCAGTGTGTGAGATGCACTAATACCCAGTGTGTGGGAGGCACTAATACCCAGTGCGATAGAGGCACTAATACCCAGTGTGAGAGGCACTAATATCCAGTGTGTGAGAGGGACTAATACCCAGTGTGAGAGGCACTAATATCCAGTGTGTGAGAGACACTAATACCCTGTGTGAGAGGCACTAATACCCAGTGTGATAGAGGCACTAATACCCGATGTGAGAGGCACTAATACCTAGTGTGAGAGGCACTAATACCCAGTGTGTGAGAGGCACTAATACTCAGTGTGTGAGAGGCAACAATACCCAGTGTATGAGAGGCACTAATACCCAGTGTGTAAGAGTCACGAACACCCAGTGTGAGAAGCAGTAATAGCCAGTGTGAGAAGCACTGATACCCAGTGTGTGAGAGGCACTAATACCCAGTGTGAGAAGCACTGATACCCAGTGTGCGAGAGGCACTAATACTCAGTGTGAGAAGCACGAATACCCAGTGTGAGAAGCACTGATACCCAGTGTGTGAGAGGCACGAATACTCAGTGTGAGAGGGACACTAATATCCAGTATGGGAGTTACTAATAATCAGTGTGTGAGAGACACTAATAACCAGTGTGTGAGAGGCACTAATACCCAGTGTGATAGAGGCACTAATACCCAGTGTGAGAGGCACTAATACCCAGTGTGTGAGAGGGACTAATACCCAGTGTGAGAGGCACTAATATCCAGTGTGTGAGAGGCACTAATACCCAGTGTGAGAGGCACTAATATCCAGTGTGTGAGAGGCACTAATACCCAGTGTGAGAGGCACTAATATCCAGTGTGTGAGAGGCACTAATCCCCAGTGTGAGAGGCACTAATATCCAGTGTGATAGAGGCACTAATACCCAGTGTGAGAGGCACTAATATCCAGTGTGTGAGAGGCACTAATACCCAGTGTGATGGAGGCACTAATACCCAGTGTGAGAGGCACAAATATCCAGTGTGTGAGAGGCACTAATACCCAATTTGAGAGGCACTAATACTCAGTGTGTGAGAGGCACGAATACCAAGTGTGAGAGGCACTGATACTCAGTGTGTGAGAGGCACTAATACTCAGTGTGAGAGAGACACTAATACTCAGTGTGTGAGAGGCACTAATATTCAGTGTATGTGAGGCACTAATACCCAGTGTGTGAGAAGCATTAATACCCAGTGTGAGAGGCACTAATACTCAGTGTGTGAGAGGCACTAATACACAGTGTGAGAGGCACTAATACTCAGTGTGTGAGAGGCACTAATACCCAGTGTGAGAAGCATTAATACCCAGTGTGAGAGGCACTAATACCCAGTGTGAGAAGCACTGATTCCCAGTGTGTGAGAGGCACTAATACTCAGCATGAGAAGCACTAATACCCAGTGTGAGAGGCACAAATATCCAGTGTGTGAGAGGCACTAATACCCAGTGTGTGGGAGGCACCAATACCCAGTGTGATAGAGGCACTAATACCCGATGTGAGAGGCACTAATACCTAGTGTGAGAGGCACTAATACCCAGTGTGTGAGAGGCACTAATACTCAGTGTGTGAGAGGCAATAATACCCAGTGTATGAGAGGCACTAATACCCAGTGTGTAAGAGTCACGAACACCCAGTGTGAGAAGCACTAATAGCCAGTGTGAGAAGCACTGATACCCAGTGTGTGAGAGGCACTAATACCCAGTGTGAGAAGCACTGATACCCAGTGTGCGAGAGGCACTAATACTCAGTGTGAGAAGCACTAATACCCAGTGTGAGAAGCACTGATACCCAGTGTGTGAGAGGCACGAATACTCAGTGTGAGAGGGACACTAATATCCAGTATGGGAGTTACTAATAATCAGTGTGTGAGAGACACTAATAACCATTGTGTGAGAGGCACTAATACCCAGTTTGAGTGGCACTAATACTCAGTGTGTGAGAGGCACGAATACCAAGTGTGAGAGGCACTGATACTCAGTGTGTGAGAGGCACTAATACTCAGTGTGAGAGAGACACTAATACTCAGTGTGTGAGAGGCACTAATATTCAGTGTATGTGAGGCACTAATACCCAGTGTGAGAAGCATTAACAACCAGTGTGAGAGGCACTAATACTCAGTGTGTGAGAGGCACTAATACACAGTGTGAGAGGCACTAATACTCAGTGTGTGAGAGGCACTAATACCCAGTGTGAGAAGCATTAATACCCAGTGTGAGAGGCACTAATACCCAGTGTGAGAAGCACTGATTCCCAGTGTGTGAGAGGCACTAATACTCAGCATGAGAAGCACTAATACCCAGTGTGAGAGGCACAAATATCCAGTGTGTGAGAGGCACTAATACCCAGTGTGTGGGAGGCACTAATACCCAGTGTGATAGAGGCACTAATACCCAGTGTGAGAGGCACTAATATCCAGTGTGTGAGAGGGACTAATACCCAGTGTGAGAGGCACTAATACCCAGTGTGATAGAGGCACTAATACCCAGTGTGAGAGGCACTAATATCCAGTGTGTGAGAGGGACTAATACCCAGTGTGAGAGGCACTAATATCCAGTGTGTGAGAGACACTAATACCCTGTGTGAGAGGCACTAATATCCAGTGTGTGAGAGGCACTAATACCCAGTGTGAGAGGCACTAATATCCAGTGTGTGAGAGGCACTAATACCCAGTGTGAGAGGCACTAATATCCAGTGTGATAGAGGCACTAATACCCAGTGTGAGAGGCACTAATATCCAGTGTGTGAGAGGCACTAATACCCAGTGTGAGAGGCACTAATATACAGTGTGATAGAGGCACAAATACCCAGTGTGAGAGGCCCTAATATCCAGTGTGTGAGAGGCACTAATACCCAGTGTGATGGAGGCACTAATACCCAGTGTGAGAGGCACGAATATCCAGTGTGTGAGAGGCACTAATACCCAGTGTGTGAGGTACTAATTCCCAGTGTGTGAGAGGCACAAATACCCAGTGTGAGAGGCATTAATACTCAGTGTGTGAGAGGCACTGATACCCGGAGTGATAGGCACTAATAATCAGTGTGAGAGAGGCACTAATACCCAGTGTGTGAGAGGCACTAATACCCAGTGTGTGAGAGGCAATAATATCCAGTGTGTGAGAGACACAAAGACTCAGTGTGTGAGAGGCACTAATACCCAGTGTATGAGAGGCACTAATACCCAGTGTGTAAGAGTCACGAACACCCAGTGTGAGAAGCGCTAATAGCCAGTGTGAGGAGCACTGATACCCAGTGTGTGAGAGGCACTAATACCCAGTGTGAAAAGCACTGATACCCAGTGTGCGAGAGGCACTAATACTCAGTGTGAGAAGCACTAATACCCAGTGTGAGAAGCACTGATACCCAGTGTGTGAGAGGCACGAATACTCAGTGTGAGAGGGACACTAATATCCAGTATGGGAGTTACTAATAATCAGTGTGTGAGAGACACTAATAACCAGTGTGTGAGAGGCACTAATACCCAGTTTGAGTGGCACTAATACTCAGTGTGTGAGAGGCACGAATACCAAGTGTGAGAGGCACTGATACTCAGTGTGTGTGAGGCACTAATACCCAGTGTGAGAAGCATTAATACCCAGTGTGAGAGGCACTAATATTCAGTGTATGTGAGGCACTAATACCCAGTGTGAGAAGCATTAACACCCAGTGTGAGAGGCACTAATACTCAGTGTGTGAGAGGCACTAATACACAGTGTGAGAGGCACTAATACTCAGTGTGTGAGAGGCACTAATACCCAGTGTGAGAAGCATTAATACCCAGTGTGAGAGGCACTAATACCCAGTGTGAGAAGCACTGATTCCCAGTGTGTGAGAGGCACTAATACTCAGCATGAGAAGCACTAATACCCAGTGTGAGAGGCACAAATATCCAGTGTGTGAGAGGCACTAATACCCAGTGTGTGGGAGGCACTAATACCCAGTGTGATAGAGGCACTAATACCCAGTGTGAGAGGCACTAATATCCAGTGTGTAAGAGGGACTAATACCCAGTGTGAGAGGCACTAATACCCAGTGTGATAGAGGCACTAATACCCAGTGTGAGAGGCACTAATATCCAGTGTGTGAGAGGCACTAATACCCAGTGTGAGAGGCACTAATATCCAGTGTGTGAGAGACACTAATACCCTGTGTGAGAGGCACTAATATCCAGTGTGTGAGAGGCACTAATACCCAGTGTGAGAGGCACTAATATCCAGTGTGTGAGAGGCACTAATACCCAGTGTGAGAGGCACTAATATCCAGTGTGATAGAGGCACTAATACCCAGTGTGAGAGGCACTAATATCCAGTGTGTGAGAGGCACTAATACCCAGTGTGAGAGGCACTAATATACAGTGTGATAGAGGCACAAATACCCAGTGTGAGAGGCACTCATATCCAGTGTGTGAGAGGCACTAATACCCAGTGTGATGGAGGCACTAATACCCAGTGTGAGAGGCACGAATATCCAGTGTGTGAGAGGCACTAATACCCAGTGTGTGAGGTACTAATTCCCAGTGTGTGAGAGGCACAAATACCCAGTGTGAGAGGCATTAATACTCAGTGTGTGAGAGGCACTGATACCCGGAGTGATAGGCACTAATAATCAGTGTGAGAGAGGCACTAATACCCAGTGTGTGAGAGGCACTAATACCCAGTGTGTGAGAGGCAATAATATCCAGTGTGTGAGAGACACAAAGACTCAGTGTGTGAGAGGCACTAATACCCAGTGTGTGAGAGACACAAAGACTCAGTGTGTGAGAGGCACTAATACCCAGTGTATGAGAGGCACTAATACCCAGTGTGTAAGAGGCACTAATACTCAGTGTGTGAGAGGCACTAATACCCAGTGTGTAAGAGTCACTAACATCCAGTGTGAGAAGCACTAATAGCCAGTGTGAGAAGCACTGATACCCAGTGTGAAAAGCACTGATACCCAGTGTCTGAGAGGCATTAATACCCAATGTGAGAGGCACTAATACCCAGTGTGAGAGGTACTAATACTCAGTGTGTGAGAGGCACTAATACCCAGTGTGTAGGAGTCACTAACATCCAGTGTGAGAAGCACTAATAGCCAGTGTGAGAAGCACTGATACCCAGTGTGTGAGAGGCACTAATACCCAGTGTGAGAAGCACTGATACCCAGTGTGCGAGAGGCACTAATACTCAGTGCGAGAAGCACTAATACCCAGTGTGAGAAGCACTGATACCCAGTGTGTGAGAGGCACTAATACCCAGTGTGAGAGGCACTAATACTCAGTGTGTGAGAGGCACTAATACTCAGTGTGTGAGAGGCACGAATACTCAGTGTGTAAGAGGCACTAATACCCAGTGTATGAGCGGCACTAATACCCAGTGTGTGAGAGGCACTAATACCCAGTGTGTGAGAGGCACTAATACCCAGTGTGATAGAGGCACTAATACCCAGTGTGTGGGAGGCACTGATACTCGGTTTGAGAGGCACAAATACTCAGTGTGACAGAGGCACTAATACCCAGTGTGATGGAGGCACTCATCCCCAGTGTGATCGAGGCACTAATACCGAATGTGAGAGGCACTAATACTCAGTATGTGAGAGGCACTAATACCCAGAGTGAGAGGCACTAATACTCAGTGTGTGAGAGGCAGTAATACCCAATTTGAGAGCCACTAATATCCAGTGTGTAAGAGGCACTAATACCCAATGTGAGAGGCACTGATACCCAGTGTGAGAGGCACTAATACTCAGTGTGTAAGCGGCACTAACACCCAGTGTGAGAATCACTAATAGCCAGTGTGAGAAGCACTGATACCCAGTGTGTGAGAGGCACTAGTACTCAGTGTGAGAAGCACTGATACCCAGTGTGAGAGAGGCACTAATACTCAGCGTGAGAAGCACTAATAGCCAGTGTGAGAAGCACTGATACCCAGTGTGTGAGAGGCACTAATACCCAGTGTGAGAAGCACTGATACCCAGTGTGCGAGAGGCACTAATACTCAGTGTGAGAAGCACTAATACCCAGTGTGAGAAGCACTGATACTCAGTGTGTGAGAGGCACGAATACCAAGTGTGAGAGGCACTGATACTCAGTGTGTGAGAGGCACTAATACTCAGTGTGAGAGAGAAACTAATACTCAGTGTGTGTGAGGCAGTAATATTCAGTGTATGTGAGGCACTAATACCCAGTGTGAGAAGCATTAATACCCAGTGTGAGAGGCACTAATACCCAGTGTGAGAAGCACTGATTCCCAGTGTGTGAGAGGCACTAATACTCAGCATGAGAAGCACTAATACCCAGTGTGAGAGGCACAAATATCCAGTGTGTGAGAGGCACTAATACCCAGTGTGTGGGAGGCACTAATACCCAGTGTGATAGAGGCACTAATAACCAGTGTGTGAGAGGCACTAATACCCGATGTGAGAGGCACTAATACCTCGTGTGAGAGGCACTAATACTCAGTGTGTGAGAGGCACTAATACTCAGTGTGTGAGAGGCACTAATACTCAGTGTGTGAGAGGCAATAATACCCAGTGTATGAGAGGCACTAATACCCAGTGTGTAAGAGTCACGAACACCCAGTGTGAGAAGCACTAATAGCCAGTGTGAGAAGCACTGATACCCAGTGTGTGAGAGGCACTAATACCCAGTGTGAGAAGCACTGATTCCCAGTGTGTGAGAGGCACTAATACTCAGCATGAGAAGCACTAATACCCAGTGTGAGAGGCACAAATATCCAGTGTGTGAGAGGCACTAATACCCAGTGTGTGGGAGGCACTAATACCCAGTGTGATAGAGGCACTAATAACCAGTGTGTGAGAGGCACTAATACCCGATGTGAGAGGCACTAATACCTCGTGTGAGAGGCACTAATACTCAGTGTGTGAGAGGCACTAATACTCAGTGTGTGAGAGGCACTAATACTCAGTGTGTGAGAGGCAATAATACCCAGTGTATGAGAGGCACTAATACCCAGTGTGTAAGAGTCACGAACACCCAGTGTGAGAAGCACTAATAGCCAGTGTGAGAAGCACTGATACCCAGTGTGTGAGAGGCACTAATACCCAGTGTGAGAAGCACTGATACCCAGTGTGCGAGAGGCACTAATACTCAGTGTGAGAAGCACTAATACCCAGTGTGAGAAGCACTGATACCCAGTGTGTGAGAGGCACGAATACTCAGTGTGAGAGGGACACTAATATCCAGTATGGGAGTTACTAATAATCAGTGTGTGAGAGACACTAATAACCAGTGTGTGAGAGGCACTAATACCCAGTTTGAGTGGCACTAATACTCAGTGTGTGAGAGGCACGAATACCAAGTGTGAGAGGCACTGATACTCAGTGTGTGAGAGGCACTAATACTCAGTGTGAGAGAGACACTAATACTCAGTGTGTGAGAGGCACTATTATTCAGTGTATGTGAGGCACTAATACCCAGTGTGAGAAGCATTAATACCCAGTGTGAGAGGCACTAATACCCAGTGTGAGAAGCACTGATTCCCAGTGTGTGAGAGGCACTAATACTCAGCATGAGAAGCACTAATACCCAGTGTGAGAGGCACAAATATCCAGTGTGTGAGAGGCACTAATACCCAGTGTGTGGGAGGCACTAATACCCAGTGTGATAGAGGCACTAATAACCAGTGTGTGAGAGGCACTAATACCCGATGTGAGAGGCACTAATACCTCGTGTGAGAGGCACTAATACTCAGTGTGTGAGAGGCACTAATACTCAGTGTGTGAGAGGCACTAATACTCAGTGTGTGAGAGGCAATAATACCCAGTGTATGAGAGGCACTAATACCCAGTGTGTAAGAGTCACGAACACCCAGTGTGAGAAGCACTAATAGCCAGTGTGAGAAGCACTGATACCCAGTGTGTGAGAGGCACTAATACCCAGTGTGAGAAGCACTGATCCCCAGTGTGCGAGAGGCACTAATACTCAGTGTGAGAAGCACTAATACCCAGTGTGAGAAGCACTGATACCCAGTGTGTGAGAGGCACGAATACTCAGTGTGAGAGGGACACTAATATCCAGTATGGGAGTTACTAATAATCAGTGTGTGAGAGACACTAATAACCAGTGTGTGAGAGGCACTAATACCCAGTTTGAGTGGCACTAATACTCAGTGTGTGAGAGGCACGAATACCAAGTGTGAGAGGCACTGATACTCAGTGTGTGAGAGGCACTAATACTCAGTGTGAGAGAGACACTAATACTCAGTGTGTGAGAGGCACTATTATTCAGTGTATGTGAGGCACTAATACCCAGTGTGAGAAGCATTAATACCCAGTGTGAGAGGCACTAATACTCAGTGTGTGAGAGGCACTAATACACAGTGTGAGAGGCACAAATATCCAGTGTGTGAGAGGCACTAATACTCAGTGTGTGAGAGGCACTAATACCCAGTGTGAGAAGCACTGATTCCCAGTGTGTGAGAGGCACTGATACTCAGCATGAGAAGCACTAATACCCAGTGTGAGAGGCACAAATATCCAGTGTGTGAGATGCACTAATACCCAGTGTGTGGGAGGCACTAATACCCAGTGCGATAGAGGCACTAATACCCAGTGTGAGAGGCACTAATATCCAGTGTGTGAGAGGGACTAATACCCAGTGTGAGAGGCACTAATATCCAGTGTGTGAGAGACACTAATACCCTGTGTGAGAGGCACTAATATCCAGTGTGTGAGAGGCACTAATACCCAGTGTGAGAGGCACTAATATCCAGTGTGTGAGAGGCACTAATACCCAGTGTGAGAGGCACTAATATCCAGTGTGATAGAGGCACTAATACCCAGTGTGAGAGGCACTAATATCCAGTGTGATAGAGGCACTAATACCCAGTGTGAGAGGCACTAATATCCAGTGTGATAGAGGCACTAATATCCAGTGTGTGAGAGGCACTAATACCCAGTGTGATAGAGGCACTAATACCCAGTGTGAGAGGCACTAATATCCAGTGTGTGAGAGGCACTAATACTCAGTGTGAGAGGCACTAATATCCAGTGTGTGAGAGGCACTAATACCCAGTGTGATGGAGGCACTAATACCCAGTGTGAGAGGCACGAATATCCAGTGTGTGAGAGGCACTAATACCCAGTGTGTGAGGTACTAATTCCCAGTGTGTGAGTGGCACAAATACCCAGTGTGAGAGGCATTAATACTCAGTGTGTGAGAGGCACTGATACCCGGAGTGATAGGCACTAATAATCAGTGTGACAGAGGCACTAATACCCAATGTGTGAGAGGCACTAATACCCAGTGTGTGAGAGGCACTGATACCCGGAGTGAGAGGCACTAATACCTATTGTGTGTGAGAGACACTAATACTCAGTGTGTGAGAGGCACTCATACCCAGTGTATGAGAGGCACTAATACCCAGTGTGTAAGAGGCACTAATACTCAGTGTGTGAGAGGCACTAATACCCAGTGTGTAAGAGTCACTAACATCCAGTGTGAGAAGCACTAATAGCCAGTGTGAGAAGCACTGATACCCAGTGTGAAAAGCACTGATACCCAGTGTCTGAGCGGCATTAATACCCAATGTGAGAGGCACTAATACCCAGTGTGGGAGGCACTAATACTCAGTGTGTGAGAGGCACTAATACCCAGTGTGTAAGAGTCACTAACATCCAGTGTGAGAAGCACTAATAGCCAGTGTGAGAAGCACTGATACCCAGTGTGTGAGAGGCACTAATACCCAGTGTGAGAAGCACTGATACCCAGTGTGCGAGAGGCACTAATACTCAGTGTGTGAGTGGCACTAATACCCAGTGTGTGAGAGGCACTAATACTCAGTGTGTGAGAGGCACTAATACTCAGTGTGTAAGAGGCACTAATACCCAGTGTATGAGCGGCACTAATACCCAGTGTGTGAGAGGCACTAATACCCAGTGTGTGGGAGGCACTAATACCCAGTGTGATAGAGGCACGAATACCCAGTGTGTGGGAGGCACTGATACTCGGTTTGAGAGGCACTAATACTCAGTGTGACAGAGGCACTAATACCCAGTGTGATGGAGGCACTCATCCCCAGTGTGATCGAGGCACTAATACCCAATGTGAGAGGCACTAATACTCAGTGTGTGAGAGGCACTAATACCCAGAGTGAGAGGCACTAATACTCAGTGTGTGAGAGGCAGTAATACCCAATTTGAGAGCCACTAATACCCAGTGTGTAAGAGGCACTAATGCCCAATGTGAGAGGCACTGATACCCAGTGTGAGAGGCACTAATACTCAGTGTGTAAGCGGCACTAACACCCAGTGTGAGAATCACTAATAGCCAGTGTGAGAAGCACTGATACCCAGTGTGTGAGAGGCACTAATACCCAGTGTGAGAAGCACTGATACCCAGTGTGCGAGAGGCACTAATACTCAATGCGAGAAGCACTAATACCCAGTGTGAGAAGCACTGATACCCAGTGTGTGAGAGGCACTAATACCCAGTGTGAGAGGCACTAATACTCAGTGTGTGAGTGGCACTAATACCCAGTGTGTGAGAGGCACTAATACTCAGTGTGTGAGAGGCACTAATACTCAGTGTGTAAGAGGCACTAATACCCAGTGTATGAGCGGCACTAATACCCAGTGTGTGAGAGGCACTAATACCCAGTGTGTGGGAGGCACTAATACCCAGTGTGATAGAGGCACGAATACCCAGTGTGTGGGAGGCACTGATACTCGGTTTGAGAGGCACTAATACTCAGTGTGACAGAGGCACTAATACCCAGTGTGATGGAGGCACTCATCCCCAGTGTGATCGAGGCACTAATACCCAATGTGAGAGGCACTAATACTCAGTGTGTGAGAGGCACTAATACCCAGAGTGAGAGGCACTAATACTCAGTGTGTGAGAGGCAGTAATACCCAATTTGAGAGCCACTAATACCCAGTGTGAGAGAGGCACTAATACTCAGCGTGAGAAGCACTAATACCCAGTGTGAGAAGCACTGATACCCAGTTTGTGAGAGGCACTAATACTCAGTGTGAGAGGGACACTAATATCCAGTATGGGAGGTACTAATACTCAGTGTGTGAGAGGCACTAATACCCACTGTATGAGAGGCACTAATACCCAGTGTGATAGATGCACTAATACCCAGTGTGAGAGGCACTAATATCCAGTGTGTGAAAGGCACGAATACCAAGTGTGAGAGGCACTAATGCCCAGTGTGTTAGAGGCACTAATACCCAGTGTGAGAGGCACTAATATCCAGTGTGTGAGAGGCACTAATACCCAGTGTGATCGAGGCACTAATACCAAGTGTGTGAGAGGCACTAATACTCAGTGTGACAGAGGCACTAATACCCAGTGTGATGGAGGCACTCATCCCCAGTGTGATCGAGGCACTAATACCCAATGTGAGAGGCACTAATACTCAGTATGTGAGAGGCACTAATACCCAGTGTGAGAGGAACTAATACTCAGTGTGTGAGAGCCACTAATACCCAATGTGAGAGGCACTAATAAACAGTGTGAGAGGCACTAATTCTCAGTGTGTAAGCGGCACTAACACCCAGTGTGAGAATCACTAATAGCCAGTGTGAGAAGCACTGATACCCAGTGTGTGAGAGGCACTAGTACTCAGTGTGAGAAGCACTGATACCCAGTGTGAGGGAGGCACTAATACTCAGCGTGAGAAGCACTGATACCCAGTTTGTGAGAGGCACTAATACTCAGTGTGAGCGGGACACTAATATCTAGTATGGGAGGTACTAATACGCAGTGTGTGAGAGGCACTAATATCAGTGTGAGATGCACTAATACTCAGTGTGTGCGAGACAATAATACTCAGTGTGTGAGTGGCAGTAATAGCCAGTGTGTGAGAGGCACCAATACCCAGTGTGTAATAGGCACTAATACCCAGTATGTGAGAGGCACCAATACCCAATGTGTGAGAGGCACTAATATCCAGTGTATGAGAGGCAGTAATACCCAGTGTCAGAGGCACTAATATCCAGTGTGTGAGAGGCACTAATATCCAGTGTGATAGAGGCACTAATACCCAGTGTGATAGAGGCACTAATACCTAGTGTGAGAGGCACTAATATCCAGTGTGTGAGAGGCACGAATACCAAGTGTGAGAGGCACTAATACTCAGTGTGTGAGAGGCACTAATACACAGTGTGAGAGGCACTAATACTCAGTGTGTGAGAGGCACTAATACTCAGTGTGTGAGAGGCACTAATACCCAGTGTGAGAAGCATTAATACCCAGTGTGAGAGGCGCTAATACCCAGTGTGTGAGAGGCACTAATACTCAGTGTGAGAGGGACACTAATATCCAGTATGGGAGTTACTAATAATCAGTGTGTGAGAGACATTAATACCCAGTGTGTGAGAGGCACTAATACCCAGTGTGAGAGGCACTAATACTCAGTGTGTGAGTGGCAGTAATAGCCAGTGTGTAATAGGCACTAATACCCAGTATGTGAGAGGCACCAATACCCAATGTGTGAGAGGCACTAATATCCAGTGTATGAGAGGCAGTAATACCCAGTGTCAGAGGAACTAATAACCAGTGTGTGAGAGGCACTAATACTCAGTGTGAGAGGAACACTAATATCCAGTATGGGAGTTACTAATAATCAGTGTGTGAGAGACACTAATACCCAGTGTGTGAGAGGCACTAATACCCAGTGTGAGAGGCACTAATACTCAGTGTGTGAGAGGCACGAATACCAAGTGTGAGAGGCACTAATACTCATTGTGTGAGAGGCACTAATACACAGTGTGAGAGGCACTAATACTCAGTGTGTGAGAGGCACTAATACCCAGTGTGAGAAGCATTAATACCCAGTGTGAGAGGCACTAATACCCAGTGTGAGAAGCACTGATTCCCAGTGTGTGAGAGTCATTAATACTCAGCATGAGAAGCACTAATACCCAGTGTGAGAAGCACTGATGCCCAGTGTGTGAGAGGCACTAATACTCAGTGTGAGAGGGACACTAATATCCAGTATGGGAGGTACTAATACTCAGTGTGTGAGAGGCACTAATATCAGTGTGAGATGCACTAATACTCAGTGTGTGCGAGACAATAATACTCAGTGTGTGAGTGGCAGTAATAGCCAGTGTGTGAGAGGCACCAATACCCAGTGTGTAATAGGCACTAATACCCAGTATGTGAGAGGCACTAATACTCAGTGTGTGAGAGGCACGAATACCAAGTGTGAGAGGCACTAATACTCATTGTGTGAGAGGCACTAATACACAGTGTGAGAGGCACTAATACTCAGTGTGTGAGAGGCACTAATACCCAGTGTGAGAAGCATTAATACCCAGTGTGAGAGGCACTAATACCCAGTGTGAGAAGCACTGATTCCCAGTGTGTGAGAGTCATTAATACTCAGCATGAGAAGCACTAATACCCAGTGTGAGAAGCACTGATGCCCAGTGTGTGAGAGGCACTAATACTCAGTGTGAGAGGGACACTAATATCCAGTATGGGAGGTACTAATACTCAGTGTGTGAGAGGCACTAATATCAGTGTGAGATGCACTAATACTCAGTGTGTGCGAGACAATAATACTCAGTGTGTGAGTGGCAGTAATAGCCAGTGTGTGAGAGGCACCAATACCCAGTGTGTAATAGGCACTAATACCCAGTATGTGAGAGGCACCAATACCCAATGTGTGAGAGGCACTAATATCCAGTGTGTGAGAGGCACTAATATCCAGTGTGATAGAGGCACTAATACCCAGTGTGATAGAGGCACTAATACCTAGTGTGAGAGGCACTAATATCCAGTGTGTGAGAGGCACTAATACCCATTGTGATAGAGGCACTAATACCCAGAGTGAGAGGCACTAATACCCAGTGTGTGAGAGGCACTGATACCCGGAGTGAGAGGCACTAATACTCAGTGTGACAGAGGCACTAATACCCAGTGTGATAGAGGCTCTAATACCCTATGTGAGAGGCACTAATACTCAGTGTGTGAGAGACACTAATACCCAGTGTGAGAGGCAATAATACCCAGTGTGAGAGGCACTGATACTCAGTGTGTAAGAGGCACTAACACCCAGTGTGAGAAGCACTAATAGCCAGTGTGAGAAGCACTGATACCCAGTGTGAGAGGCACTAATGCCCAGTGTGAGAGGCACGAATACCCAGTGTGTAAGAGTCACTAACACCCAGTGTGAGAGAGGCACTAATACTCAGTGTGAGAGGGACACTAATATCCAGTATGGGAGGTACTAATACTCAGTGTGTGAGAGACAGTAATACCCAGTGTGTGAGAGGCACTAATACCCAGTGTGAGAGGCACTAATGCTCAGTGTGTGAGAGGCACGAATACCCAGTGTGAGAGGCACTAATACTCAGTGTGTGAGAGGCACTAATACTCAGTGTGAGAGAGACACTAATACTCAGTGTGTGAGAGGCACTAATACCCAGTGTATGTGAGGCACTAATACCCAGTGTGAGCAGCACTAATACCCAGTGTGAGAGGTACTAATACTCAGTGTGTGAGAGGCACTAATACCCAATGTGAGAGGCACTAATACCAAGTGTGAGAGGCACTAATACTCAGTGTGTGAGAGGCACTAATACCCAGTGTGTGAGAGGCACTAATACACAGTGTGAGAGGCAATAATACTCAGTGTGTGAGAGGCACTAATACCCAATGTGAGAGGCACTAATACCCAGTGTGAGAGGCACTAATACTCAGTGTGTGAGAGGCACGAAAACCCAGTGTGTAGGAGGCACTAATAGCCAGTGTGAGAAGCACTAATACCCAGTGTGTGAGAGGCACTAATACACAGTGTGAGAGGCACTAATACTCAGTGTGTGAGAGGCACTAATACCCAGTGTGAGAGGCACTAATGCTCAGTGTGTGAGAGGCACTAATACCCAGTGTATGAGAGGCACTAATACCCAGTGTGTAAGAGGCACTAATACCCAGTGTGACAGGCACTAATAGCCAGTGTGTGAAGCACTGATACCGAGTGTGTGAGAGGCACTAATACCCAGTGTGAGAAGCACTGATACCCAGTGTGTGAGAGTCACTAATACCCAATGTGAGAGGCACTAATACCCAGTGTATGGGAGGCACTGATACCCATTGTAAGAGAGGTAGAATACCCAGTGTGTGAGTGGCACTAATACCCAGTGTGTGAGATGCACTAATACTCAGTGTGTGAGAGGCACTAATACTCAGTGTGTGAGTGGCACTAATACCCAGTGTGTGAGAGGCACTAATACCCAGTGTATGAGAGGCACTGATACCCATTGTATGAGAGGTACTAATACCCAGTGTGTGAGAGGCACTAATACTCAGTGTGAGAGGGACACTAATATCCAGTATGGGAGGTACTAATACTCAGTGTGTGAGAGGCACTAATACCCAATGTGAGAGGCACTTAAACCTAGAGTGAGAGGCACTAATACCCAGTGTGAGAGGCACTAATACTCAGTGTGTAAGAGGCACTAATACCCAGTGTGTAAGAGGCACTAACACCCAGTGTTAGAAGCACTAATAGCCAGTGTTAGAAGCACTGATAACCAGTGTGTGAGAGGCACTAATACTCAGCCTGATAAGCACTAATACCCAGTGTGAGAAGCACTGATACCCAGTGTATGAGAGGCACTAATACTCAGTGAGAGAGGGACACTAATATACAGTATGGGAGGTAGTAATTCTCAGTGTGTGAGAGGCACTAATATCAGTGTGAGAGGCACGAATACCCAGTGTGTGAGAGGCACTAATACCCAGTGTGAGAGGCACTAATACCCAGTGTGTAAGAGGCACTAATATCCAGTGTGAAAGGCACTAATACTCAGTGTGTGAGAGGCATTAATACCCAGTGTGATAGAGGCACTAATACCCAGTGTGAGAGGCACTAATATCCAGTATGTGAGAGGCACTAATACCCAGTGTGAGAGGCACTAATATCCAGTGTGTGAGAGACACTAATACCCAGTGTGTAAGGTACTAATACCCAGTGTGTGAGAGGCACTAACACCCATTGTGATCGAGGCACTAATACCCAGAGTGAGAGGCACTAATACCCAGTGTGTGAGAGGCACTGATACCCGGAGTGAGAGGCACTAATACCCAGTGTGTGAGAGGCACTAATACCCAGTGTGAGAGGCACTAATATCCAGTGTGTGAGAGACACTAATACCCAGTGTGTAAGGTACTAATTCCCAGTGTGTGAGAGGCACTAACACCCATTGTGATAGAGGCACTAATACCCAATGTGAGAGGCACTAATACCCAGTGTGAGAGGCACTAATACTCAGTGTGTGAGAGGCACTAATACCCAGTGTGTGAGAGGCACTAATACACAGTGTGAGAGGCACTAATACTCAGTGTGTGAGAGGCACTAATACCCAATGTGAGAGGCACTAATACCCAGTGTGAGAGGCACTAATACTCAGTGTGTGAGAGGCACTAATACCCAGTGTGAGAGGCACTAATAGCCAGTGTGTGAAGCACTGATACCGAGTGTGTGAGAGGCACTAATACCCAGTGTGAGAAGCACTGATACCCAGTGTGTGAGAGTCACTAATACCCAATGTGAGAGGCACTAATGCCCAGTGTATGGGAGGCACTGATACCCATTGTAAGAGAGGTAGAATACCCAGTGTGTGAGTGGCACTAATACCCAGTGTGTGAGATGCACTAATACTCAGTGTGTGAGAGGCACTAATACTCAGTGTGTGAGTGGCACTAATACCCAGTGTGTGAGAGGCACTAATACCCAGTGTATGAGAGGCACTGATACCCATTGTATGAGAGGTACTAATACCCAGTGTGTGAGAGGCACTAATACTCAGTGTGAGAGGGACACTAATATCCAGTATGGGAGGTACTAATACTCAGTGTGTGAGAGGCACTAATAACCAATGTGAGAGGCATTTAAACCTAGAGTGAGAGGCACTAATACCCAGTGTGAGAGGCACTAATATCCAGTATGTGAGAGGCACTAATACCCAGTGTGAGAGGCACTAATATCCAGTGTGTGAGAGACACTAATACCCAGTGTGTAAGAGGCACTAATACCCAGTGTGTAAGAGGCACTAACACCCAGTGTTAGAAGCACTAATAGCCAGTGTTAGAAGCACTGATAACCAGTGTGTGAGAGGCACTAATACTCAGCCTGATAAGCACTAATACCCAATGTGAGAAGCACTGATACCCAGTGTATGAGAGGCACTAATACTCAGTGTGAGAGGGACACTAATATCCAGTATGGGAGGTAGTAATTCTCAGTGTGTGAGAGGCACTAATATCAGTGTGAGAGGCACGAATACCCAGTGTGTGAGAGGCACTAATACCCAGTGTGAGAGGCACGAATACCCAGTGTGTAAGAGGCACTAATATCCAGTGTGAAATGCACTAATACTCAGTGTGTGAGAGGCATTAATACCCAGTGTGATAGAGGCACTAATACCCTGTGTGAGAGGCACTAATATCCAGTATGTGAGAGGCACTAATACCCAGTGTGAGAGGCACTAATATCCAGTGTGTGAGAGACACTAATACCCAGTGTGTAAGGTACTAATACCCAGTGTGTGAGAGGCACTAACACCCATTGTGATAGAGGCACTAATACCCAGAGTGAGAGGCACTGATACCCGGAGTGAGAGGCACTAATACTCAGTGTGACAGAGGCACTAATACCCAGTGTGATAGAGGCTCTAATACCCAATGTGAGAGGCACTAATACCCAGTGTGTGAGAGACACTAATACCCAGTGTGAGAGGCAATAATACCCAGTGTGAGAGGCACTGATACTCAGTGTGTAAGAGGCACTAACACCCAGTGTGAGAAGCACTAATAGCCAGTGTGAGAAGCACTGATACCCAGTGTGAGAGGCACTAATGCCCAGTGTGAGAGGCACTAATACCCAGTGTGTAAGAGTCACTAACACCCAGTGTGAGAGAGGCACTAATACTCAGTGTGAGAGGGACACTAATATCCAGTATGGGAGGTACTGATACTCAGTGTGTGAGAGACACTAATACCCAGTGTGTGAGAGGCACTAATACCCAGTGTGAGAGGCACTAATACTCAGTGTGTGAGAGGCACGAATACCCAGTGTGAGAGGCACTAATACTGAGTGTGTGAGAGGCACTAATACCCAGTGTATGTGAGGCACTAATACCCAGTGTGAGAAGCACTAATACCCAGTGTGAGAGGTACTAATACTCAGTGTGTGAGAGGCACTAATACCCAATGTGAGAGGCACTAATACCCAGTGTGAGAGGCACTAATACTCAGTGTGTGAGAGGCACTAATATCAGTGTGAGAGGCACTAATACTCAGTGTGTGAGAGGCACTAATACCCAATGTGAGAGGCACTAATACCCAGTGTGAGAGGCACTAATACTCAGTGTGTGAGAGGCACTAATACCCAGTGTGTGAGAGGCACTAATACACAGTGTGAGAGGCACTAATACTCAGTGTGTGAGAGGCACGAAAACCCAGTGTGTAGGAGGCACTAATAGCCAGTGTGAGAAGCACTAATACCCAGTGTGTGAGAGGCACTAATACACAGTGTGAGAGGCACTAATGCTCAGTGTGTGAGAGGCACTAATACCCAGTGTATGAGAGGCACTAATACCCAGTGTGTAAGAGGCACTAATACCCAGTGTGAGAGGCACTAATAGCCAGTGTGTGAAGCACTGATACCGAGTGTGTGAGAGGCACTAATACCCAGTGTGAGAAGCACTGATACCCAGTGTGTGAGAGTCACTAATACCC
Source organism: Heptranchias perlo (assembly GCF_035084215.1). NCBI lineage: Eukaryota > Metazoa > Chordata > Chondrichthyes > Hexanchiformes > Hexanchidae > Heptranchias > Heptranchias perlo. Next base: position 40,343,383 of record NC_090352.1, on the reverse strand, counting down.
AATGTGAGAGGCACTAATACCCAGTGTATGGGAGGCACTGATACCCATTGTAAGAGAGGTAGAATACCCAGTGTGTGAGTGGCACTAATACCCAGTGTGTGAGATGCACTAATACTCAGTGTGTGAGAGGCACTAATACTCAGTGTGTGAGTGGCACTAATACCCAGTGTGTGAGAGGCACTAATACCCAGTGTATGAGAGGCACTGATACCCATTGTATGAGAGGTACTAATACCCAGTGTGTGAGAGGCACTAATACTCAGTGTGAGAGGGACACTAATATCCAGTATGGGAGGTACTAATACTCAGTGTGTGAGAGGCACTAATACCCAATGTGAGAGGCACCTAAACCTAGTGTGAGAGGCACTAATACCCAGTGTGAGAGGCACTAATACTCAGTGTGTAAGAGGCACTAATACCCAGTGTGTAAGAGGCACTAACACCCAGTGTTAGAAGCACTAATAGCCAGTGTTAGAAGCACTGATAACCAGTGTGTGAGAGGCACTAATACTCAGCCTGATAAGCACTAATACCCAGTGTGAGAAGCACTGATACCCAGTGTATGAGAGGCATTAATACTCAGTGTGAGAGGGACACTAATATCCAGTATGGGAGGTAGTAATTCTCAGTGTGTGAGAGGCACTAATATCAGTGTGAGAGGCACGAATACCCAGTGTGTGAGAGGCACTAATACCCAGTGTGAGAGGCACTAATACCCAGTGTGTAAGAGGCACTAATACCCAGTGTGAAAGGCACTAATACTCAGTGTGTGAGAGGCATTAATACCCAGTGTGATAGAGGCACTAATACCCAGTGTGAGAGGCACTAATATCCAGTATGTGAGAGGCACTAATACCCAGTGTGAGAGGCACTAATATCCAGTGTGTGAGAGACACTAATACCCAGTGTGTAAGGTACTAATACCCAGTGTGTGAGAGGCACTAACACCCAGTGTGTGAGAGGCACTAATACTCAGTGTGTGAGAGACACTAATACCCAGTGTGAGAGGCAATAATACCCAGTGTGAGAGGCACTGATACTCAGTGTGTAAGAGGCACTAACACCCAGTGTGAGAAGCACTAATAGCCAGTGTGAGAAGCACTGATACCCAGTGTGAGAGGCACTAATGCCCAGTGTGAGAGGCACTAATACCCAGTGTGTAAGAGTCACTAACACCCAGTGTGAGAGAGGCACTAATACTCAGTGTGAGAGGGACACTAATATCCAGTATGGGAGGTACTAATACTCAGTGTGTGAGAGACACTAATACCCAGTGTGTGAGAGGCACTCATACCCAGTGTGAGAGGCACTAATACTCAGTGTGTGAGAGGCACGAATACCCAGTGTGAGAGGCACTAATACTGAGTGTGTGAGAGGCACTAATACTCAGTGTGAGAGAGACACTAATACTCAGTGTGTGAGAGGCAATAATACCCAGTGTATGTGAGGCACTAATACCCAGTGTGAGAAGCACTAATACCCAGTGTGAGAGGTACTAATACTCAGTGTGTGAGAGGCACTAATACCCAATGTGAGAGGCACTAATACCCAGTGTGAGAGGCACTAATACTCAGTGTGTGAGAGGCACTAATACCCAATGTGAGAGGCACTAATACCCAGTGTGAGAGGCACTAAAACTCAGTGTGTGAGAGGCACGAAAACCCAGTGTGTAGGAGGCACTAATAGCCAGTGTGAGAAGCACTAATACCCAGTGTGTGAGAGGCACTAATACACAGTGTGAGAGGCACTAATACCCAGTGTGAGAGGCACTAATGCTCAGTGTGTGAGAGGCACTAATACCCAGTGTATGAGAGGCACTAATACCCAGTGTGTAACAGGCACTAATATCCAGTGTGAGAGGCACTAATAGCCAGTGTGTGAAGCACTGATACCGAGTGTGTGAGAGGCACTAATACCCAGTGTGAGAAGCACTGATACCCAGTGTGTGAGAGTCACTAATATCCAATGTGAGAGGCACTAATACCCAGTGTATGGGAGGCACTGATACCCATTGTAAGAGAGGTAGAATACCCAGTGTGTGAGATGCACTAATACTCAGTGTGTGAGAGGCACTAATACTCAGTGTGTGAGTGGCACTAATACCCAGTGTGTGAGAGGCACTAATACCCAGTGTATGAGAGGCACTAATACCCAGTGTATGAGAGGCACTGATACCCATTGTATGAGAGGTACTAATATCCAGTGTGTGAGAGGCACTAATACTCAATGTGAGAGGGACACTAATATCCAGTATGGGAGGTACTAATACTCAGTGTGTGAGAGGCACTAATACCCAATGTGAGAGGCACTTAAACCTAGTGTGAGAGGCACTAATACCCAGTGTGAGAGGCACTAATACTCAGTGTGTAAGAGGCACTAATACCCAGTGTGTAAGAGGCACTAACACCCAGTGTTAGAAGCACTAATAGCCAGTGTGAGAAGCACTGATACCCAGTGTGTGAGTGGCACTAATACTCAGTGTGAGAGGGACACTAATATCCAGTATGGGAGGTGCTAATACTCAGTGTGTGAGAGGCACTAATATCAGTGTGAGAGGCACGAATACCCAGTGTGTGAGAGGCACTAATACCCAGTGTGAGAAGCACTAATACCCAGTGTGAGAAGCACTAATAGCCAATGTGAGAAGCACTGATACCCAGTGTGTGAGAGGCACTAATACTCAGTATGAGAGGGACACTAATATCCAGTATGGGAGGTGCTAATACTCAGTGTGTGAGAGGCACTAATATCAGTGTGAGAGGCACGAATACCCAGTGTGTGAGAGGCACTAATACTCAGTGTGAGAGGGACATGAATATCCAGTATGGGAGTTACTAATAATCAGTGTGTGAGAGACACTAATACCCAGTGTGTGAGAGGCACTAATACCCAGTGTGAGAGGCACTAATACTCAGTGTGTGAGAGGCACGAATACCAAGTGTGAGAGGCACTAATACCCAATGTGATGGAGGCACTGATACCCGGTTTGAGAGGCACTAATACTCAGTGTGACAGAGGCACTAATACCCAGTGTGATGGAGGCACTCATCCCCAGTGTGATCGAGGCACTAATACCCAATGTGAGAGGCACTAATACTCGGTGTGTGAGAGGCACTAATACCCAGTGTGAGAGGCACTAATACTCAGCGTGAGAAACACTAATGCCCAGTGTGAGAAGCACTGATACCCAGTGTGTGAGAGGCACTAATACTCAGTGTGAGAGGGACACTTATATCCAGTATGGGAGATACTAATACTCAGTGTGTGAGAGGCACTAATAGCAGTGTGAGAGGCACTAATACTCAGTGTGTGAGAGACACTAATACTCAGTGTGTGAGAGGCACTAATACCCACTGTGTAAGAGGCACTAATACCCAATTTGAGAGGCACTAATACCCAGTGAGAGAGGCACTAATACTCAGTGTGGAAGAGGCACTAATACCCAGTGTGTAAGAGGCACTAACACCCAGTGTGAGAATCACTAATAGCCAGTGTGAGAAGCACTGATACCCAGTGTGTGAGAGGCACTAATACTCAGTGTGAGAAGCACTAATACCCAGTGTGAAAAGCACTGATACCCAGTTTGTGAGAGGCACTAATACTCAATGTGAGAGGGACACTAATATCCAGTATGGGAGGTACTAATACTCAGTGTGTGAGAGGCACTAATACCCAATGTGAGAGGCACTTAAACCTAGTGTGAGAGGCACTAATACCCAGTGTGAGAGGCACTAATACTCAGTGTGTAAGAGGCACTAATACCCAGTGTGTAAGAGGCACTAACACCCAGTGTTAGAAGCACTAATAGCCAGTGTGAGAAGCACTGATACCCAGTGTGTGAGTGGCACTAATACTCAGTGTGAGAGGGACACTAATATCCAGTATGGGAGGTGCTAATACTCAGTGTGTGAGAGGCACTAATATCAGTGTGAGAGGCACGAATACCCAGTGTGTGAGAGGCACTAATACTCAGTGTGAGAGGGACATGAATATCCAGTATGGGAGTTACTAATAATCAGTGTGTGAGAGACACTAATACCCAGTGTGTGAGAGGCACTAATACCCAGTGTGAGAGGCACTAATACTCAGTGTGTGACAGGCACGAATACCAAGTGTGAGAGGCACTAATACCCAATGTGATGGAGGCACTGATACCCGGTTTGAGAGGCACTAATACTCAGTGTGACAGAGGCACTAATACCCAGTGTGATGGAGGCACTCATCCCCAGTGTGATCGAGGCACTAATACCCAATGTGAGAGGCACTAATACTCGGTGTGTGAGAGGCACTAATACCCAGTGTGAGAGGCACTAATACTCAGCGTGAGAAACACTAATGCCCAGTGTGAGAAGCACTGATACCCAGTGTGTGAGAGGCACTAATACTCAGTGTGAGAGGGACACTTATATCCAGTATGGGAGATATTAATACTCAGTGTGTGAGAGGCACTAATAGCAGTGTGAGAGGCACTAATACTCAGTGTGTGAGAGACACTAATACTCAGTGTGTGAGAGGCACTAATACCCACTGTGTAAGAGGCACTAATACCCAATTTGAGAGGCACTAATACCCAGTGAGAGAGGCACTAATACTCAGTGTGGAAGAGGCACTAATACCCAGTGTGTAAGAGGCACTAACACCCAGTGTGAGAATCACTAATAGCCAGTGTGAGAAGCATTGATACCCAGTGTGTGAGAGGCACTAGTACTCAGTGTGAGAAGCACTGATACCCAGTGTGTGAGAGGCACTAATACTCAGTGTGAGAAGCACTAATACCCAGTGTGAAAAGCACTGATACCCAGTTTGTGAGAGGCACTAATACTCAGTGTGAGAGGGACACTAATATCCAGTATGGGAGGTACTAATACTCAGTGTGTGAGAGGCACTAATACCCAGTGTGAGAGGCACTAATACCCAGTGTGAGGGTCACTAATACCCAGTGTGTGAGAGGCACTAATACATGGTGTGAGAGGCACTAATATCCAGTGTGTGAGAGGCACTAATATCCAGTGTATGAGAGGCACTAATACCCAGTGTGTTAGAGGCACTAATACCCAGTGTGAGAGGCACTAATATCCAGTGTGTGAGAGGCACTAATACCCAGTGTGATAGAGGCACTAATTCCAAGTGTGTGAGAGGCACTAATACCCAGTGTGTTCGAGGCACTAATACCAAGTGTGTGAGAGGCACTGATACCCAGTGTGATAGAGGCACTAATACCAAGTGTGTGAGAGGCACTAATACCCAGTGTGTTAGAGGCACTAATACCCAGTGTGAGAGGCACTAATATCCAGTGTGTGAGAGGCACTAATACCCAGTGTGAGAGGCACTAATACCCAGTGTGATAGAGGCACTAATACCCAGTGTGTGAGAGGCACTGATACACGGTGTGAGAGGCACTAATACTCAGTGTGACAGAGGCACTAATACCCAGTGTGAGAGGCACTAATACTCAGCGTGAGAAACACTAATGCCCAGTGTGAGAAGCACTGATACCCAGTGTGTGAGAGGCACTAATACTCAGTGTGAGAGGGACACTTATATCCAGTATGGGAGATATTAATACTCAGTGTGTGAGAGGCACTAATAGCAGTGTGAGAGGCACTAATACTCAGTGTGTGAGAGACACTAATACTCAGTGTGTGAGAGGCACTAATACCCACTGTGTAAGAGGCACTAATACCCAATTTGAGAGGCACTAATACCCAGTGAGAGAGGCACTAATACTCAGTGTGGAAGAGGCACTAATACCCAGTGTGTAAGAGGCACTAACACCCAGTGTGAGAATCACTAATAGCCAGTGTGAGAAGCATTGATACCCAGTGTGTGAGAGGCACTAGTACTCAGTGTGAGAAGCACTGATACCCAGTGTGTGAGAGGCACTAATACTCAGTGTGAGAAGCACTAATACCCAGTGTGAAAAGCACTGATACCCAGTTTGTGAGAGGCACTAATACTCAGTGTGAGAGGGACACTAATATCCAGTATGGGAGGTACTAATACTCAGTGTGTGAGAGGCACTAATACCCAGTGTGAGAGGCACTAATACCCAGTGTGAGGGTCACTAATACCCAGTGTGTGAGAGGCACTAATACATGGTGTGAGAGGCACTAATATCCAGTGTGTGAGAGGCACTAATATCCAGTGTATGAGAGGCACTAATACCCAGTGTGTTAGAGGCACTAATACCCAGTGTGAGAGGCACTAATATCCAGTGTGTGAGAGGCACTAATACCCAGTGTGATAGAGGCACTAATTCCAAGTGTGTGAGAGGCACTAATACCCAGTGCGTTCGAGGCACTAATACCAAGTGTGTGAGAGGCACTGATACCCAGTGTGATAGAGGCACTAATACCAAGTGTGTGAGAGGCACTAATACCCAGTGTGTTAGAGGCACTAATACCCAGTGTGAGAGGCACTAATATCCAGTGTGTGAGAGGCACTAATACCCAGTGTGAGAGGCACTAATACCCAGTGTGATAGAGGCACTAATACCCAGTGTGTGAGAGGCACTGATACACGGTGTGAGAGGCACTAATACTCAGTGTGACAGAGGCACTAATACCCAGTGTGAGAGGCACTAATACTCAGCGTGAGAAACACTAATGCCCAGTGTGAGAAGCACTGATACCCAGTGTGTGAGAGGCACTAATACTCAGTGTGAGAGGGACACTTATATCCAGTATGGGAGATATTAATACTCAGTGTGTGAGAGGCACTAATAGCAGTGTGAGAGGCACTAATACTCAGTGTGTGAGAGACACTAATACTCAGTGTGTGAGAGGCACTAATACCCACTGTGTAAGAGGCACTAATACCCAATTTGAGAGGCACTAATACCCAGTGAGAGAGGCACTAATACTCAGTGTGGAAGAGGCACTAATACCCAGTGTGTAAGAGGCACTAACACCCAGTGTGAGAATCACTAATAGCCAGTGTGAGAAGCATTGATACCCAGTGTGTGAGAGGCACTAGTACTCAGTGTGAGAAGCACTGATACCCAGTGTGTGAGAGGCACTAATACTCAGTGTGAGAAGCACTAATACCCAGTGTGAAAAGCACTGATACCCAGTTTGTGAGAGGCACTAATACTCAGTGTGAGAGGGACACTAATATCCAGTATGGGAGGTACTAATACTCAGTGTGTGAGAGGCACTAATACCCAGTGTGAGAGGCACTAATACCCAGTGTGAGGGTCACTAATACCCAGTGTGTGAGAGGCACTAATACATGGTGTGAGAGGCACTAATATCCAGTGTGTGAGAGGCACTAATATCCAGTGTATGAGAGGCACTAATACCCAGTGTGTTAGAGGCACTAATACCCAGTGTGAGAGGCACTAATATCCAGTGTATGAGAGGCACTAATACCCAGTGTGATAGAGGCACTAATTCCAAGTGTGTGAGAGGCACTAATACCCAGTGTGTTCGAGGCACTAATACCAAGTGTGTGAGAGGCACTGATACCCAGTGTGATAGAGGCACTAATACCAAGTGTGTGAGAGGCACTAATACCCAGTGTGTTAGAGGCACTAATACCCAGTGTGAGAGGCACTAATATCCAGTGTGTGAGAGGCACTAATACCCAGTGTGAGAGGCACTAATACCCAGTGTGATAGAGGCACTAATACCCAGTGTGTGAGAGGCACTGATACACAGTGTGAGAGGCACTAATACTCAGTGTGACAGAGGCACTAATACCCAGTGTGATGGAGGCACTAATACCCAGTCTGTGAGAGGCACTAATATCCAGTGTGTGAGAGGCACTAATACCCAGTGTGATAGAGGCACTAATTCCAAGTGTGTGAGAGGCACTAATACCCAGTGTGTTCGAGGCACTAATACTCAGTGTGAGAGGGACACTAATATCCAGTATGGGAGGCACTAATATCCAGTGTGTGAGAGGCACTAATATCCAGTGTATGAGAGGCACTAATACCCAGTGTGTTAGAGGCACTAATACCCAGTGTGAGAGGCACTAATATCCAGTGTATGAGAGGCACTAATACCCAGTGTGATAGAGGCACTAATTCCAAGTGTGTGAGAGGCACTAATACCCAGTGTGTTCGAGGCACTAATACCAAGTGTGTGAGAGGCACTGATACCCAGTGTGATAGAGGCACTAATACCAAGTGTGTGAGAGGCACTAATACCCAGTGTGTTAGAGGCACTAATACCCAGTGTGAGAGGCACTAATATCCAGTGTGTGAGAGGCACTAATACCCAGTGTGAGAGGCACTAATACCCAGTGTGATAGAGGCACTAATACCCAGTGTGTGAGAGGCACTGATACACAGTGTGAGAGGCACTAATACTCAGTGTGACAGAGGCACTAATACCCAGTGTGATGGAGGCACTAATACCCAGTCTGTGAGAGGCACTAATACCCAGTGTGAGAGGCACCAATATCCAGTCTGTGAGAGGCACTAATACCCAGTGTGAGAGGCACTAATATCGAGTGTGTGAGTGGCACGAATACTCAGTGTGACAGAGGCACTAATACCCAGTGTGATGGAGGCACTCATCCCCAGTGTGATCGATGCACTAATACCCAATGTGAGAGGTACTAATACTCAGTTTGTGAGAGGCACCAATACCCAGTGTGAGAGTCACTAATACCCAGTGTGTGAGAGGCACTAATACTCAGTGTGAGAGGGACACTAATATCCAGTATGGGAGGTACTAATACTCAGTGTGTGAGAGGCACTAATACCCAATGTGAGAGGCACCTAAACCTAGTGTGAGAGGCACTAATACCCAGTGTGAGAGGCACTAATACTCAGTGTGTAAGAGGCACTAATACCCAGTGTGTAAGAGGCACTAACACCCAGTGTTAGAAGCACTAATAGCCAGTGTTAGAAGCACTGATAACCAGTGTGTGAGAAGCACTAATACTCAGCCTGATAAGCACTAATACCCAGTGTGAGAAGCACTGATACCCAGTGTATGAGAGGCATTAATACTCAGTGTGAGAGGGACACTAATATCCAGTATGGGAGGTAGTAATTCTCAGTGTGTGAGAGGCACTAATATCAGTGTGAGAGGCACGAATACCCAGTGTGTGAGAGGCACTAATACCCAGTGTGAGAGGCACTAATACCCAGTGTGTAAGAGGCACTAATACCCAGTGTGAAAGGCACTAATACTCAGTGTGTGAGAGGCATTAATACCCAGTGTGATAGAGGCACTAATACCCAGTGTGAGAGGCACTAATATCCAGTATGTGAGAGGCACTAATACCCAGTGTGAGAGGCACTAATATCCAGTGTGTGAGAGACACTAATACCCAGTGTGTAAGGTACTAATACCCAGTGTGTGAGAGGCACTAACACCCAGTGTGTGAGAGGCACTAATACTCAGTGTGTGAGAGACACTAATACCCAGTGTGAGAGGCAATAATACCCAGTGTGAGAGGCACTGATACTCAGTGTGTAAGAGGCACTAACACCCAGTGTGAGAAGCACTAATAGCCAGTGTGAGAAGCACTGATACCCAGTGTGAGAGGCACTAATGCCCAGTGTGAGAGGCACTAATACCCAGTGTGTAAGAGTCACTAACACCCAGTGTGAGAGAGGCACTAATACTCAGTGTGAGAGGGACACTAATATCCAGTATGGGAGGTACTAATACTCAGTGTGTGAGAGACACTAATACCCAGTGTGTGAGAGGCACTCATACCCAGTGTGAGAGGCACTAATACTCAGTGTGTGAGAGGCACGAATACCCAGTGTGAGAGGCACTAATACTGAGTGTGTGAGAGGCACTAATACTCAGTGTGAGAGAGACACTAATACTCAGTGTGTGAGAGGCAATAATACCCAGTGTATGTGAGGCACTAATACCCAGTGTGAGAAGCACTAATACCCAGTGTGAGAGGTACTAATACTCAGTGTGTGAGAGGCACTAATACCCAATGTGAGAGGCACTAATACCCAGTGTGAGAGGCACTAATACTCAGTGTGTGAGAGGCACTAATACCCAATGTGAGAGGCACTAATACCCAGTGTGAGAGGCACTAAAACTCAGTGTGTGAGAGGCACGAAAACCCAGTGTGTAGGAGGCACTAATAGCCAGTGTGAGAAGCACTAATACCCAGTGTGTGAGAGGCACTAATACACAGTGTGAGAGGCACTAATACCCAGTGTGAGAGGCACTAATGCTCAGTGTGTGAGAGGCACTAATACCCAGTGTATGAGAGGCACTAATACCCAGTGTGTAACAGGCACTAATATCCAGTGTGAGAGGCACTAATAGCCAGTGTGTGAAGCACTGATACCGAGTGTGTGAGAGGCACTAATATCCAATGTGAGAGGCACTAATACCCAGTGTATGGGAGGCACTGATACCCATTGTAAGAGAGGTAGAATACCCAGTGTGTGAGATGCACTAATACTCAGTGTGTGAGAGGCACTAATACTCAGTGTGTGAGTGGCACTAATACCCAGTGTGTGAGAGGCACTAATACCCAGTGTATGAGAGGCACTAATACCCAGTGTATGAGAGGCACTGATACCCATTGTATGAGAGGTACTAATATCCAGTGTGTGAGAGGCACTAATACTCAATGTGAGAGGGACACTAATATCCAGTATGGGAGGTACTAATACTCAGTGTGTGAGAGGCACTAATACCCAAAGTGAGAGGCACTTAAACCTAGTGTGAGAGGCACTAATACCCAGTGTGAGAGGCACTAATACTCAGTGTGTAAGAGGCACTAATACCCAGTGTGTAAGAGGCACTAACACCCAGTGTTAGAAGCACTAATAGCCAGTGTGAGAAGCACTGATACCCAGTGTGTGAGTGGCACTAATACTCAGTGTGAGAGGGACACTAATATCCAGTATGGGAGGTGCTAATACTCAGTGTGTGAGAGGCACTAATATCAGTGTGAGAGGCACGAATACCCAGTGTGTGAGAGGCACTAATACCCAGTGTGAGAAGCACTAATACCCAGTGTGAGAAGCACTAATAGCCAATGTGAGAAGCACTGATACCCAGTGTGTGAGAGGCACTAATACTCAGTATGAGAGGGACACTAATATCCAGTATGGGAGGTGCTAATACTCAGTGTGTGAGAGGCACTAATATCAGTGTGAGAGGCACGAATACCCAGTGTGTGAGAGGCACTAATACTCAGTGTGAGAGGGACATGAATATCCAGTATGGGAGTTACTAATAATCAGTGTGTGAGAGACACTAATACCCAGTGTGTGAGAGGCACTAATACCCAGTGTGAGAGGCACTAATACTCAGTGTGTGAGAGGCACGAATACCAAGTGTGAGAGGCACTAATACCCAATGTGATGGAGGCACTGATACCCGGTTTGAGAGGCACTAATACTCAGTGTGACAGAGGCACTAATACCCAGTGTGATGGAGGCACTCATCCCCAGTGTGATCGAGGCACTAATACCCAGTGTGAGAGTCACTAATACCCAGTGTGTAAGAGGCACTAATACCCAATGTGAGACGCACTAATACCCAGTGTGAGAGGCACTAATACTCAGTGTGAGAATCACTAATAGCCAGTGTGAGAAGCACTGAAACCCAGTGTGTGAGAGGCACGAATACTCAGTGTGAGAAGCACTGATACCCAGTGTGAGAGAGGCACTAATACTCAGCATGAGAAGCACTAATACCCAGTGTGAGAAGCACTGATACCCAGTTTGTGAGAGGCACTAATACTCAGTGTGAGAGGGACACTAATATCCAATATGGGAGGTACTAATACTCAGTGTGTGAGAGGCACTAATAGCAGTGTGAGAGGCAATAATACTCAGTGTGTGAGAGACACTAATACTCAGTGTGTGAGAGGCACTAATACCCAGTGTGAGAGGCACTAATACCCAGTGTGAGAGGCACTAATACCCAGTGTGATGGAGGCACTGATACCCGGTTTGAGAGGCACTAATACTCAGTGTGACAGAGGCACTAATACCCAGTGTGATGGAGGCACTAATACCCAGTGTGTGAGAGGCACTAATACCCAGTGTGAGAGGCACTAATACTCAGTGTGTGACAGGCACGAATACCAAGTGTGAGAGGCACTAATACCCAATGTGATGGAGGCACTGATACCCGGTTTGAGAGGCACTAATACTCAGTGTGGCAGAGGCACTAATACCCAGTGTGATGGAGGCACTCATCCCCAGTGTGATCGAGGCACTAATACCCAATGTGAGAGGCACTAATACTCGGTGTGTGAGAGGCACTAATACCCAGTGTGAGAGGCACTAATACTCAGCGTGAGAAACACTAATGCCCAGTGTGAGAAGCACTGATACCCAGTGTGTGAGAGGCACTAATACTCAGTGTGAGAGGGACACTTATATCCAGTATGGGAGATACTAATACTCAGTGTGTGAGAGGCACTAATAGCAGTGTGAGAGGCACTAATACTCAGTGTGTGAGAGACACTAATACTCAGTGTGTGAGAGGCACTAATACCCACTGTGTAAGAGGCACTAATACCCAATTTGAGAGGCACTAATACCCAGTGAGAGAGGCACTAATACTCAGTGTGGAAGAGGCACTAATACCCAGTGTGTAAGAGGCACTAACACCCAGTGTGAGAATCACTAATAGCCAGTGTGAGAAGCATTGATACCCAGTGTGTGAGAGGCACTAGTACTCAGTGTGAGAAGCACTGATACCCAGTGTGTGAGAGGCACTAATACTCAGTGTGAGAAGCACTAATACCCAGTGTGAAAAGCACTGATACCCAGTTTGTGAGAGGCACTAATACTCAGTGTGAGAAGCACTGATACCCAGTGTGTGAGATGCACTAATACTCAGTGTGAGAAGCACTAATACCCAGTGTGAGAAGCACTGAAACCCAGTGTGTGAGAGGCACGAATACTCAGTGTGAGAAGCACTGATACCCAGTGTGAGAGAGGCACTAATACTCAGCATGAGAAGCACTAATACCCAGTGTGAGAAGCACTGATACCCAGTTTGTGAGAGGCACTAATACTCAGTGTGAGAGGGACACTAATATCCAATATGGGAGGTACTAATACTCAGTGTGTGAGAGGCACTAATAGCAGTGTGAGAGGCAATAATACTCAGTGTGTGAGAGACACTAATACTCAGTGTGTGAGAGGCACTAATACCCAGTGTGAGAGGCACTAATACCCAGTGTGAGAGGCACTAATACCCAGTGTGATGGAGGCACTGATACCCGGTTTGAGAGGCACTAATACTCAGTGTGACAGAGGCACTAATACCCAGTGTGATGGAGGCACTAATACCCAGTGTGTGAGAGGCACTAATACCCAGTGTGAGAGGCACTAATACTCAGTGTGTGACAGGCACGAATACCAAGTGTGAGAGGCACTAATACCCAATGTGATGGAGGCACTGATACCCGGTTTGAGAGGCACTAATACTCAGTGTGGCAGAGGCACTAATACCCAGTGTGATGGAGGCACTCATCCCCAGTGTGATCGAGGCACTAATACCCAATGTGAGAGGCACTAATACTCGGTGTGTGAGAGGCACTAATACCCAGTGTGAGAGGCACTAATACTCAGCGTGAGAAACACTAATGCCCAGTGTGAGAAGCACTGATACCCAGTGTGTGAGAGGCACTAATACTCAGTGTGAGAGGGACACTTATATCCAGTATGGGAGATACTAATACTCAGTGTGTGAGAGGCACTAATAGCAGTGTGAGAGGCACTAATACTCAGTGTGTGAGAGACACTAATACTCAGTGTGTGAGAGGCACTAATACCCACTGTGTAAGAGGCACTAATACCCAATTTGAGAGGCACTAATACCCAGTGTGAGAGGCACTAATACTCAGTGTGAGAATCACTAATAGCCAGTGTGAGAAGCACTGAAACCCAGTGTGTGAGAGGCACTAATACCCAGTGTGAGAGGCACTAATACTCAGTGTGTGACAGGCACGAATACCAAGTGTGAGAGGCACTAATACCCAATGTGATGGAGGCACTGATACCCGGTTTGAGAGGCACTAATACTCAGTGTGGCAGAGGCACTAATACCCAGTGTGATGGAGGCACTCATCCCCAGTGTGATCGAGGCACTAATACCCAATGTGAGAGGCACTAATACTCGGTGTGTGAGAGGCACTAATACCCAGTGTGAGAGGCACTAATACTCAGCGTGAGAAACACTAATGCCCAGTGTGAGAAGCACTGATACCCAGTGTGTGAGAGGCACTAATACTCAGTGTGAGAGGGACACTTATATCCAGTATGGGAGATACTAATACTCAGTGTGTGAGAGGCACTAATAGCAGTGTGAGAGGCACTAATACTCAGTGTGTGAGAGACACTAATACTCAGTGTGTGAGAGGCACTAATACCCACTGTGTAAGAGGCACTAATACCCAATTTGAGAGGCACTAATACCCAGTGTGAGAGGCACTAATACTCAGTGTGAGAATCACTAATAGCCAGTGTGAGAAGCACTGAAACCCAGTGTGTGAGAGGCACGAATACTCAGTGTGAGAAGCACTGATACCCAGTGTGAGAGAGGCACTAATACTCAGCATGAGAAGCACTAATACCCAGTGTGAGAAGCACTGATACCCAGTTTGTGAGAGGCACTAATACTCAGTGTGAGAGGGACACTAATATCCAATATGGGAGGTACTAATACTCAGTGTGTGAGAGGCACTAATAGCAGTGTGAGAGGCAATAATACTCAGTGTGTGAGAGACACTAATACTCAGTGTGTGAGAGGCACTAATACCCAGTGTGAGAGGCACTAATACCCAGTGTGAGAGGCACTAATACCCAGTGTGATGGAGGCACTGATACCCGGTTTGAGAGGCACTAATACTCAGTGTGACAGAGGCACTAATACCCAGTGTGATGGAGGCACTAATACCCAGTGTGTGAGAGGCACTAATACCCAGTGTGAGAGGCACTAATACTCAGTGTGTGACAGGCACGAATACCAAGTGTGAGAGGCACTAATACCCAATGTGATGGAGGCACTGATACCCGGTTTGAGAGGCACTAATACTCAGTGTGGCAGAGGCACTAATACCCAGTGTGATGGAGGCACTCATCCCCAGTGTGATCGAGGCACTAATACCCAATGTGAGAGGCACTAATACTCGGTGTGTGAGAGGCACTAATACCCAGTGTGAGAGGCACTAATACTCAGCGTGAGAAACACTAATGCCCAGTGTGAGAAGCACTGATACCCAGTGTGTGAGAGGCACTAATACTCAGTGTGAGAGGGACACTTATATCCAGTATGGGAGATACTAATACTCAGTGTGTGAGAGGCACTAATAGCAGTGTGAGAGGCACTAATACTCAGTGTGTGAGAGACACTAATACTCAGTGTGTGAGAGGCACTAATACCCACTGTGTAAGAGGCACTAATACCCAATTTGAGAGGCACTAATACCCAGTGAGAGAGGCACTAATACTCAGTGTGGAAGAGGCACTAATACCCAGTGTGTAAGAGGCACTAACACCCAGTGTGAGAATCACTAATAGCCAGTGTGAGAAGCATTGATACCCAGTGTGTGAGAGGCACTAGTACTCAGTGTGAGAAGCACTGATACCCAGTGTGTGAGAGGCACTAATACTCAGTGTGAGAAGCACTAATACCCAGTGTGAAAAGCACTGATACCCAGTTTGTGAGAGGCACTAATACTCAGTGTGAGAGGGACACTAATATCCAGTATGGGAGGTACTAATACTCAGTGTGTGAGAGGCACTAATACCCAGTGTGAGAGGCACTAATACCCAGTGTGAGGGTCACTAATACCCAGTGTGTGAGAGGCACTAATACATGGTGTGAGAGGCACTAATATCCAGTGTGACAGAGGCACTAATACCCAGTGTGTGAGAGGCACTAATACCCAGTGTGAGAGGCACTAATACCCTGTGTGTGAGAGGCACTAATACCCTGTGTGAGAGGTACTAATACCCAGTGTGTGAGAGGCACTAATACCCAGTGTGATAGAGGCACTAATACCCAGTGTGTGAGAGGCACTGATACCCCGTGTGAGAGGCACTAATACTCAGTGTGACAGAGGCACTAATACCCAGCGTGACAGAGGCACTAATACCCAGTGTGTGAGAGGCACTAATACCCAGTGTGAGAGGCACTAATACCCTGTGTGTGAGAGGCACTAATACCCAGTGTGAGAGGCACTAATACCCAGTGTGAGAGGCACTAATATCCAGTGTATGAGAGGCACTAATACCCAGTGTGAGAGGCACTAATACCCAGTGTACGAGAGGCACTAATACCCTGTGTGAGAGGCACTAATACCCAGCGTGACAGAGGCACTAATACCCAGTGTATGAGAGGCACTAATACCCAGTGTATGAGAGGCACTAAAACCCTGTGTGAGAGGCACTAATACCCAGTGTGAGAGGCACTAATACCCAGTGTATGAGAGGCACTAATACCCAGTGTATGAGAGGCACTAATACCCAGTGTGTGAGAGGCACTAATACCCAGTGTATGAGAGGCACTAACACCCAGTGTGAGAGGCACTAATACTCCGTGTGAGAGGCACTAATACTCAGCGTGACAGAGGCACTAATATGCAGTATATGAGAGGCACTAATAGCAGTGTGAGAGGCACTAATACCCAGTGTGTGAGAGGCACTAATACCCAGTGTGTGAGAGGCACTAATACCCAGTGTGTGAGAGGCACTAATACCCAGTGTATGAGAGGCACTTATATCCAGTGTATGAGAGGCACTAATACCCAGTGTATGAGAGGCACTAATACCCTGTGTGAGAGGTACTAATACCCAGTGTATGAGAGGCACTAATACCCTGTGTGAGAGGTACTAATACCCAGTGTGATAGAGGCACTAATACTCAGCGTGACAGAGGCACTAATACCCAGTGTGATCGAGGCACTAATACCCAATGTGAGAGCCACTAATACTCAGTGTGTGAGAGGCACTAATACCCAGTGTGAGAGGCACTAATACTCAGTGTGTAAGAGGCACTAATACCCAATGTGTAAGAGGCACTAACACCCAGAGTGAGAATCACTAATAGCCAGTGTGAGAAGCACTGATACCCAGTGTGTGAGAGGCACTAGTACCCAGTGTGAGAAGCACTGATACCCAGTGTGTGAGCGGCACTAATACTCAGCGTGAGAAACACTAATACCCAGTGTGAGGAGCACTGATACCCAGTGTGTGAGAGGCACTAATACTCAGTGTGAGAGGGACACTTATATCCAGTATGGGAGGTACTATTACTCAGTGTGTGAGAGGCACTAATAGCAGTGTGAGAGGCACTAATACCCAGTGTGAGAGGCACTAATACCCAGTGTGTGAGAGCCACTAATACCTAGTGTGAGAGGCACTAATACCCAGTGTGAGAGGCACTAATATCCAGTGTGTGAGAGGCACTAATATCCAGTGTATGAGAGGCACTAATACCCAGTGTGAGAGGCACTAATACCCAGTGTATGAGAGGCACTAATACCCAGTGTGATAGAGGCACTAATACCCAGTGTGTGAGAGGCACTGATACCCCGTGTGAGAGGCACTAATACTCAGTGTGACAGAGGCACAAATACCCAGTGTATGAGAGGCACTAATACTCAGTGTGACAGAGGCACTAATACCCAGTGTATGAGAGGCACTAATACCCTGTGTGAGAGGCACTAATATCCAGTGTGTGAGAGGCACTAATATCCAGTGTATGAGAGGCACTAATACCCAGTGTGAGAGGCACTAATACCCAGTGTATGAGATGCACTAATACCCTGTGTGAGAGGCACTAATACCCAGTGTGACAGAGGCACTAATACCCAGTGTGTGAGAGGCACTAATACCCAGTGTATTAGAGGCACTAATACCCTGTTTGAGAGGCACTAATACTCAGCGTGACAGAGGCACTAATATCCAGTGTATGAGAGGCACTAATACCCAGTGTGAGAGGCACTAAGATCCAGTGTATGAGAGGCACTAATACCCAGTGTGAGAGGCACTAATACCCAGTGTGTGAGAGGCACTAATACCCAGTGTATGAGAGGCACTAACACCCAGTGTGAGAGGCACTAATACCCAGTGTATGAGAGGCACTAACACCCAGTGTGAGAGGCACTAATACCCTGTGTGAGAGGCACTAATACTCAGCGTGACAGAGGCACTAATATCCAGTGTATGAGAGGCACTAATAGCAGTGTGAGAGGCACTAATACTCAGTGTGTGAGAGGCACTAAATCCCAGTGTGAGAGGCACTAATACCCAGTGTGTGAGAGGCACTAATACCCAGTGTGAGAGGCACTAATACCCTGTGTGAGAGGTACTAATACCCAGTGTGTGAGAGGCATTAATGCCCAGTGTGATAGCAGCACTAATACCCAGTGTGAGAGGCACTAATATGCAGTGTGTGAGAGGCACTAATACCCAGTGTGGGAGGCACTAATATCCAGTGTGTGAGAGGCACTAATACCCAGTGTGATAGAGGCACTAATATCCAGTGTGTGAGAGGCACTAATACCCAGTGCGAGAGGCACCAATAACCAGTGTGTGAGAGGCACTAATACCCAGTGTGAGAGGTACTAATACCCAGTGTGTGAGAGGCATTAATGCCCAGTGTGATAGCAGCACTAATACCCAGTGTGAGAGGCACTAATATGCAGTGTGTGAGAGGCACTAATACCCAGTGTGGGAGGCACTAATATCCAGTGTGTGAGAGGCACTAATACCCAGTGTGATAGAGGCACTAATATCCAGTGTGTGAGAGGCACTAATACCCAGTGTGAGAGGCACTAATAACCAGTGTGTGAGAGGCACTAATACCCAGTATGAGAGGCAATAATATCCAGTGTGTGAGAGGCACTAATACCCAGTGTGAGAGGCACTCATACCCAGTGTGAGAGGCACTAATACTCAGTGTGTGAGAGGCACTAATAACCAGTGTGAGAGGCACTAATACCCAGTGTGAGAGGCACTAATACCCAGTGTGAGAGGCACTAATAACCAGTGTGTGAGAGGCACTAATACCCAGTGTGAGAGGCACTAATAACCAGTGTGTGAGAGGCACTAATACCCAGTGTGAGAGGCAATAATACCCAGTGTGTGAGAGGCACTAATACCCAGTGTGATAGAGGCACTAATACCCAGTGTGTGAGAGGCACTGATACCCCGTGTGAGAGGCACTAATACTCAGTGTGACAGAGGCACTAATACCCAGCGTGACAGAGGCACTAATACCCAGTGTGTGAGAGGCACTAATACCCAGTGTGAGAGGCACTAATACCCTGTGTGTGAGAGGCACTAATACCCAGTGTGAGAGGCACTAATACCCAGTGTGAGAGGCACTAATATCCAGTGTATGAGAGGCACTAATACCCAGTGTGAGAGGCACTAATACCCAGTGTACGAGAGGCACTAATACCCTGTGTGAGAGGCACTAATACCCAGCGTGACAGAGGCACTAATACCCAGTGTATGAGAGGCACTAATACCCAGTGTATGAGAGGCACTAAAACCCTGTGTGAGAGGCACTAATACCCAGTGTGAGAGGCACTAATACCCAGTGTATGAGAGGCACTAATACCCAGTGTATGAGAGGCACTAATACCCAGTGTGTGAGAGGCACTAATACCCAGTGTATGAGAGGCACTAACACCCAGTGTGAGAGGCACTAATACTCCGTGTGAGAGGCACTAATACTCAGCGTGACAGAGGCACTAATATGCAGTACATGAGAGGCACTAATAGCAGTGTGAGAGGCACTAATACCCAGTGTGTGAGAGGCACTAATACCCAGTGTGTGAGAGGCACTAATACCCAGTGTGTGAGAGGCACTAATACCCAGTGTATGAGAGGCACTTATATCCAGTGTATGAGAGGCACTAATACCCAGTGTATGAGAGGCACTAATACCCTGTGTGAGAGGTACTAATACCCAGTGTATGAGAGGCACTAATACCCTGTGTGAGAGGTACTAATACCCAGTGTGATAGAGGCACTAATACTCAGCGTGACAGAGGCACTAATACCCAGTGTGATCGAGGCACTAATACCCAATGTGAGAGCCACTAATACTCAGTGTGTGAGAGGCACTAATACCCAGTGTGAGAGGCACTAATACTCAGTGTGTAAGAGGCACTAATACCCAATGTGTAAGAGGCACTAACACCCAGAGTGAGAATCACTAATAGCCAGTGTGAGAAGCACTGATACCCAGTGTGTGAGAGGCACTAGTACCCAGTGTGAGAAGCACTGATACCCAGTGTGTGAGAGGCACTAATACTCAGCGTGAGAAACACTAATACCCAGTGTGAGGAGCACTGATACCCAGTGTGTGAGAGGCACTAATACTCAGTGTGAGAGGGACACTTATATCCAGTATGGGAGGTACTATTACTCAGTGTGTGAGAGGCACTAATAGCAGTGTGAGAGGCACTAATACCCAGTGTGAGAGGCACTAATACCCAGTGTGTGAGAGCCACTAATACCTAGTGTGAGAGGCACTAATACCCAGTGTGAGAGGCACTAATATCCAGTGTGTGAGAGGCACTAATATCCAGTGTATGAGAGGCACTAATACCCAGTGTGAGAGGCACTAATACCCAGTGTATGAGAGGCACTAATACCCTGTGTGAGAGGTACTAATACCCAGTGTGTGAGAGGCACTAATACCCAGTGTGATAGAGGCACTAATACCCAGTGTGTGAGAGGCACTGATACCCCGTGTGAGAGGCACTAATACTCAGTGTGACAGAGGCACTAATACCCAGTGTATGAGAGGCACTAATACTCAGTGTGACAGAGGCACTAATACCCAGTGTATGAGAGGCACTAATACCCTGTGTGAGAGGCACTAATATCCAGTGTGTGAGAGGCACTAATATCCAGTGTATGAGAGGCACTAATACCCAGTGTGAGAGGCACTAATACCCAGTGTATGAGATGCACTAATACCCTGTGTGAGAGGCACTAATACCCAGTGTGACAGAGGCACTAATACCCAGTGTGTGAGAGGCACTAATACCCAGTGTATTAGAGGCACTAATACCCTGTTTGAGAGGCACTAATACTCAGCGTGACAGAGGCACTAATATCCAGTGTATGAGAGGCACTAATACCCAGTGTGAGAGGCACTAAGATCCAGTGTATGAGAGGCACTAATACCCAGTGTGAGAGGCACTAATACCCAGTGTGTGAGAGGCACTAATACCCAGTGTATGAGAGGCACTAACACCCAGTGTGAGAGGCACTAATACCCAGTGTATGAGAGGCACTAACACCCAGTGTGAGAGGCACTAATACCCTGTGTGAGAGGCACTAATACTCAGCGTGACAGAGGCACTAATATCCAGTGTATGAGAGGCACTAATAGCAGTGTGAGAGGCACTAATACTCAGTGTGTGAGAGGCACTAAATCCCAGTGTGAGAGGCACTAATACCCAGTGTGTGAGAGGCACTAATACCCAGTGTGAGAGGCACTAATACCCTGTGTGAGAGCTACTAATACCCAGTGTGTGAGAGGCATTAATGCCCAGTGTGATAGCAGCACTAATACCCAGTGTGAGAGGCACTGATATGCAGTGTGTGAGAGGCACTAATACCCAGTGTGGGAGGCACTAATATCCAGTGTGTGAGAGGCACTAATACCCAGTGTGATAGAGGCACTAATATCCAGTGTGTGAGAGGCACTAATACCCAGTGCGAGAGGCACCAATAACCAGTGTGTGAGAGGCACTAATACCCAGTGTGAGAGGTACTAATACCCAGTGTGTGAGAGGCATTAATGCCCAGTGTGATAGCAGCACTAATACCCAGTGTGAGAGGCACTAATATGCAGTGTGTGAGAGGCACTAATACCCAGTGTGGGAGGCACTAATATCCAGTGTGTGAGAGGCACTAATACCCAGTGTGATAGAGGCACTAATATCCAGTGTGTGAGAGGCACTAATACCCAGTGTGAGAGGCACTAATAACCAGTGTGTGAGAGGCACTAATACCCAGTATGAGAGGCAATAATATCCAGTGTGTGAGAGGCACTAATACCCAGTGTGAGAGGCACTCATACCCAGTGTGAGAGGCACTAATACTCAGTGTGTGAGAGGCACTAATAACCAGTGTGAGAGGCACTAATACCCAGTGTGAGAGGCACTAATACCCAGTGTGAGAGGCACTAATAACCAGTGTGTGAGAGGCACTAATACCCAGTGTGAGAGGCACTAATACCCAGCGTGTGAGAGGCACTAATACCCAGTGTGAGAGGCACTAATACCCAGTCTGAGAGGCACTAATACCCAGTGTGTGAGAGGCACTAATACACATTGTGTGAGAGGCACTAATACCCAGTGTGAGAGTCACTAATACCCAGTGTGAGAGGCACTAATACCCAGTGTGAGAGGCACTAATATCCAGTGTGTGAGAGGCACTAATACCCAGTGTGAGAGGCACTAATATCCAGTCTGTGAGAGGCACTAATATCCAGTGTGTGAGAGGCACTAATACCCAGTGTGAGAGGCACTAATACCCAGTGTGAGAGGCACTAATATCCAGTGTGTGAGAGGCACTAATGCCCAGTGTGTGAGAGGCACTAATACCCAGTGTGAGAGGCACTAATATCCAGTGTGTGAGAGGCACTAATATCCAGTGTGTGAGAGGCACTATTACCCAGTGTGAGAGGCACTAATATCCAGTGTGTGAGAGGCACTATTACCCAGTGTGAGAGGCACTAATATCCAGTGTGTGAGAGGCACTTCAATTACTGCACTCAAAACCGTCACAGGAATCGGTTATGGATGGTGTGAGTGTGACCGCAAATTTTGGTGAAGCCTTCGGTTCGGATTCGGGAATTGCTCCTGCTTACACTCCTAGAACTGATCTAATCGGCACCAGATCAGTCACCATAGTATTATAGAATCATAGTAGGTACAGCACAGAAGGAGGCCATTCGGCCCATCGTACCTCTGCCGGCTCTTTGAAAGAGATATTCAATTAGTCCTATTTTCCTGCTCTTTCCCCATAACCCTGTAATTTTTTTCCCTTCAAGTATTTATCTAATTCCCTTTTAAAAGTTATTATTGAATCTGCTTCCACCGCCCTTTCAGGCAGCGCATTCCAGATCATAACAACTCGCTGTATAAAACAATGTTTCCTCATCTCCCCTCTGGTTCTTTTGCCAATCACCTTAAATCTGTGTCTTCTGTTTGCCACTGGAAACAGTTTCACTCTGTCAAAACCCTTCATGATTTTGAACACCTCTATCAAATCTCCCCTTAACCTTCTCTGTTCTAAGGAGAACAATCCCAGCTTCTCCAGTCTCTCCACATAACTGAAGTCCCTCATCCCTGGTACCCTCATCCCTGGTACCTCTGCACCCTCTCCAAGGCCTTGACATCCTTCCTAAAGTGCGGTGCCCAGAATTAGACACAATACTCCAGCTGAGGCCTATCCTGTGTTTTATAAAGGTTTAGCATAACTTCCTTGCTTTTGTAATCTATGCCTCTATTAATAAAGCCCAGGGTCCCATATGCTTTTTTAACAGCCTTCTCAACTTGTCCTGCCACCTTCAAAGATTTGTGTAGGTGCACCCCCAGGTCTCTCTGTTTCTGCACCCTCTTTAAAATCGTACCATTTAGTTTATATTGCCTCTCCTCATTCTTCCTACCAAAATGTATCACTTCACACTTCTATGCATTAAATTTCATCTGCCATGTGTCTGCCCATTTCACCAGTCTGCCTCTGTCCTCCTGAAGTCTGTTACTATCCTCCACATTGTTTACTACATTTCCGAGTTTTGTGTCATCTGCAAACTTTGAAATTATACCCTCTATACCTGAGTCCAGGTCATTAATATATATCAAAAAGAGCAGTGGTCCTAATACTGACCCCTGGGAACACCACCGTATACTTCCTTCCAGTCTGAAAAACAACCATTCACCACTACTCTCTGCTTTCTGTCCCTTAACCAATTTTGTATCCATGCTGCCACTGTCCCTTTAATCCCATGGGCTTCAATTTTGCTAACAAGTCTATTATGTGCTACTTTATCAAATGCCTTTTGAAAGTCCATGTACACAATATCAACCACACTCCCCTCATCAACCCTCTCTGTTACTTCAAAGAACTAGTGTTCTAGTCGTCTAGTGGAGCAAGTGTCAGTGGGGGAACATTTAGGGAACAGTGATCATAATATCATAAGGTTTACATTAGTTATGGAAAAGAACAAGGAACAATCTAGAGTAAAAATTCTTAATTGAAGGAGGGCCGATTTCAGTGGGTTGAGAACGGATCTGGCCCGGGTAAATTGGAATCAAAGATTGGCAGGCAAAACTATAATCGAACAATGGGCGGCCTTTAAGGAGGAGATGCTTCAGGTACAGCCTAGGTACATTCCCACGAGGGGGAAAGGTAGCGCAACTGAAGCCAGAGCTTCCTGGATGATGAAAGAGATAGAGAGTAAGATGAAGCGCAAAAGGGGGCGTATGACAGATGTCAGGTTGATAACACAAGTGAGAACCAGGCTGAATGTAGAAAGTTCAGAGGGGAAGCGAAAAAGGAAATAAGAGGGACAAAGAGAGAATATGAGAATAGACTGGCGGCCAACATAAAAGGGAATCCAAAAGTCTTCTATAGGCATATAAATAGTAAACGGGTAGTAAGAGGAGGGGTGGGGCCATTTAGGGACCAAAAAGAAGATCTACTCATGGAGGCAGAGGGCATGGCTGAGGTACTAAATGAGTACTTTGCATCTGTCTTTACCAAGGAAGAAGATGTTGCCAAAATCACAGTAAAAGAGGAGGTGGTCGAGATACTGGATGGGCTAAAAATTGATAGAGAAGGTACTAGAGAGACTAGCTGTACTTAAAGTAGATAAGTCACCTGGTCCGGATGGGATGCATCCTAGGTTGCTGAGGGAAGTAAGGGTGGAAATTGCCATAATCTGGCCATAATCTTCCAAACATCCGTAGATACGGGGGTGGTGCCAGAGGACTGGAGAATTGCAAATGTTACATCCTTGTTCAAAAAAGGGTGTAAGGATAAACCCAGCAACTATAGGCCAGTCAGTTTCACCTCAGTGGTGGGGAAACTTTTAGAAACGATAATCCAGGACAAAATTAATAGTCACTTGGACGAGTGTGGATTAATAAAGGAAAGCCGGCACGGATTTGTTAAAGGCAAATCGTGTTTAACTAACTTGATTGAGTTTTTTTGATGAGGTAACAGAGAGGGTCGATGAGGGCAATGCGGTTGATGTGGTGTATATGGACTTTCAAAAGGCGTTTGATAAAGTGCCACATAATAGGCCTGTCAGCAAAGTTGAAGCCCATGGAATAAAAGGGGCAATGGCAGCATGGATACAGAATTGGCTAAGTGACAGGAAACAGAGAGTAGCGGTGAACGGTTGTTTTTCGGACTGGAGGGAGGTGTACAGTGGTGTTCCCCAGGGGTCGGTGCTGGGACCACTGCTTTTCTTGATATATATTAATGACTTGGACTTGGATGTACAGGGCACAATTTCAAAATTTGCAGATGACACAAAATTTGGAAGTGTAGTGAACAGTGAGGAGGATAGTGATAGACTTCAAGAGGATATAGACAGGCTGATACATTTGGTAGGAAGAACGAGGAGAGGCAATATAAACTAAATGGTACGATTGTAAAGGGGGTGCAGGAACAGAGAGATCTGGGGGTATATGTGGACAAATCTTTGAAGGTGGCTGGACAGGTTGAGAAAGCGGTTAAAAAAGCAAATTGGATCCTGGGCTTTATATTTAGATGTGGAGATGCCGGTGATGGACTGGGGTTGACAATTGTAAACAATTTTACAACACCAAGTTATAGTCCAGCAAATTTATTTTAAATTCCACAAGCTTTCGGAGGCTTCCTCCTTCCTCACCGTTCACCTGAGGAAGGAGGAAGCCTCCGAAAGCTTGTGGAATTTAAAATAAATTTGTTGGACTATAACTTGGTGTTGTAAAATTGTTTACAATTTATATTTAGAGGCATAGAGTACAAAAGCAAGGAGGTTATGATGAACTTTTATAAAACACTGGTTCAGCCACAACTGATTATTGTATCCAGTTCTGGGCACCACACTTTAGGAAAGATGTGAAGGTCTTAGAGAGGGTGCAGAGGAGATTTACTAGAATGATTCCAGGGATGAGGGACTTCAGTTACGTGGATAGACTGGAGAAGCTGGGATTATTCTCCTTGGAACAGAGACGGTTGTGAGGAGATTTGATCGAGGTATTCAAAATCATGAAGGGTCTAGACAAAGTAGATAGAGAGAAACTGTTCCCATTGGCGGAAGGGTCAAGAACCAGAGGACATAGATTTAAGGTGATTGGCAAAAGAACCAAAGGTGACATGAGGAAAAACTTTTTTACACAGCGAGTGGTTAGGATCTGGAATGCACTGCCCGAGGGGGTGGTGGAGGCAGATTCAATCATGGCCTTCAAAAGGGAACTGGATAAATACTTGAAGGGGAAAAAATTGCAGGGTTACAGGGAAAGGGCGGGGGAGTGGGACTAGCTGGATTGCTCTTGCAGAGAGCTGGCAGAGGCTCGACGGGCCAAGTGGCCTCCTTCTGTGCTGTAACCATTCTATGATTCTATGATTCTAACCCAATTAAATTAGTCAAACATGATTTTCCTTTAACAAATCCGGGCTGACTTTCATTTATTACCCCAGACTTTTCCAACTGCCAATTAATTTTGTCCCAGATTATTGTCTCTAGAAATTACCCCACCACCGAGGCTAGGCTGACTGGCCTGTATTTGCCGGGTTTATCCTGCTCCCCTTTTTGAACAGGGTTGTAACATTTGCAATCCTCCAGTCCTCCGGCACTGTCCCCATATCCAAGGAGGATTGGAAGATTGTGGTCAGAGCCTCCGCAATTTCCACCCTCACTTCCCTCAGTAACCGAGGATGCATCCCATCTGGACCGGGTGACTTTTCTACTTTGAGTACTGCCAATCTTTTAAGTACCTCCTCTTTATCTATTTTTATCCTCTCCAATATCACTAATACCTCCTCCTTTACTGCTACAATGGCAGCATCCTCTTCTCTAGTGAAGACCGATGCAAAGTATTCATTTAGTGCCTCAGCCATGCCTTCTGTCTCCACAGGAAGATCTTTTTTGTCCCTAATTAGCCCCACCCTTCCTTTGACTGCCCTTTTACTATTTATATCACAGTATCACAGTAGGTACAGCACAGAAGGAGGCCATTCGGCCAATCCTGCCTGTGCTGGCTCTTTGAAAGAGCTCTCTAATTAATGCCACTCCCCTGCTCTTTCCCCATAGCCCTGTAATTTTTTCGTTCAAGTATTTATCCAATTCCCTTTTGAAAGTTATTATTGAATCTGCTTCCACCGCCCTTTCAGGCAGCGCATTCCAGATCAGAACAACTCACTGTGTAAAAAAATATTTCCTCATGTCGCCCTCTGGCTCTTTTGCCGATCTCCTTAAATCTGTCCCCTCTGGTTACCGACCCTCCTGCCACTGGAAACGGTTTCTCCTTATTTACTTTATCAAAACCTCTCATGATTTTGAACACCTCTATTAAATCTCCCCTTAACCTTCTCTGTTCTAAGGAGAACAATCCCAGCTTCTCCAGTCTCTCCACATAACTGAAGTCCCTCATCCCTGGTACCATTCTAGTAAATCTCCTCTGCCCCCTCTCCAAGGCCTTGATATCCTTCCTAAAGTGTGGTGCCCAGAATTGGACACAATCCTCCAGCTGAGGCCTCACCAGTGTTCGTTGAATCATAGAAAATATACGACATAGAAGGAGGCCATTCGGCCCATCGTGTCTGCGTCGGCCGAAAATGAGCCATCGAGCCTAATCCCACTTCCCAGCACTTGGTCCGTAGCCCTGCAGGTCACGGCTCTTCAGGTGCACATCCAGGCACTTTTTAAATGAGTTGAGGGTTTCTGCCTCTCCCACCCTCTCAGGCAGTGAGTTCCAGACCCCCACCACCCTCTGGGTGAAAAAAAATTTCCTCAGTTCCCCTCTAATCCTTCTACCAATTACTTTAAATCTATGCCCTCTGGTTATTGACCTCTCCGCTAAGGAAAACAGGTCCTTCCTATCCACTCTGGGCCCCTCGTAATTTTATACACCTCAATTAAATCTCCCCTCAGCCTCCTCTGTTCCAAAGAGAACAACCCCAGCCTATCCAATCTTTCCTCATAGCTAAAATTCTCCAGCCCTGGCAACATCCTCGTAAATCTCCTCTGTACCCTCTCTAGTGCAATCACATCCTTCCTGTAATGTGGTGACCAGAACTGTACACAGTACTCAAGCTGTGGCCTAACTAGTGTTTTATACAGTTCCAGCATAAAGGCTTAGCAAAACTTCCTTGCTTCTGTACTCTATGCCTCTATTAATAAAGCCCAGAATCCAATATGCTTTTTTAACAGTCCTATCAACTTGTCCTGCCATCTTCAAAGATTTGTGTACACACACCCCCAGGTCTCTCTGTTCCTGCACCCTCTTTAAAATTGTACCATTTAGTTTATTTGTTTATAAAAGACTTTTGGATTCCCTTTTATGTTGGCCGCTAATCTATTCTCATACTCTCTCTCTGCCCCTCTTATTCCCTTTTTCAGATCTCCTCTGTACTTTCTATATTCAGCCTGGTTCTCTATTATATTATGAACCTTACACTCATCATAAGGCTCCTTTTCGGTTTCATTTTACTCTCTATATCTTTAGTGATCCAGGGAGCTCGAGCATTGGATGCTCTTCCTTTCCCCCTCGTGGGAATGTGTCTACTCTGTACCCGAACCATCTCCTCCCATTGGTCAATTACTGTTTTGCCACCAATTCTTGATTCCAATCCCCCCCCCCGGGCAGGATTCCTTTTTAACTCCCTGAAATTAGCCTCCTCCAGTTAAGTATTTTTAATGCTAGATTGTCCCATGTCCTTTTCCGTAACTATTCTAAATTAGGGGAAAGTGTTACTGCCCTGGCAAACACAAGGCCCCACGGCACTGGTCACTATTGCTGCCCAACACCAGCTCTGCACTAAATCGGACATCACCAAACGGTATTGTGCAGGTGTTAAAAATACCTCCTGGCAGGTCATCAGCCCCCACAGTTCTATTAAAAGAGTTTGTAATAGAGTACGAGCTGGAGGCTACTCATCCCACAGAGTTTATTAAAGCACACAATCTATATATAAATACCAAAACGACACAGCAAGAGTTTAATTTGCTGTTAGTTGGGGCGATGCTATTATGAGGTCTTTTCCTCCATAAAGAGACAAGCCTCTTTATTCAGAAGTAGAAATATTTCAGAGTCTCACCCAGAGGCAGCTCAGCACCACCTTGAAAATGAATCAGTTGTAATTTTCAAACATTGGACGAGATTCTGTTACAACACAGGATTCACACCTGCAGAACTTGAGGCATAGACTCAATTTACCAGAGAAAGGAGAGAGAGACAGACAGATTGAGACAGGGAGAGAGAGACAGATAGAGTCAGAGAGAAGGAACAGAGAGCGAGAGAGAGAGAGAGAGAGACAGATAGATAGAGAGTGAGAGAGACAGAAACAGAGATAGAGAGAGCGATAAAGAGGGAAAAAGATGGAGAGAGATAGAGACAGAGAGAGATGTAGAAACACACAGAGAGATAGAGAGACAGAGAGAGAGAGAGAGTCAGAGAGACAGACAGAGACAGAGAGAGAAACAGAGAGACAAAGGTGGAGAGAGAGAGAAACTGACAGATAGTGAGAGAAATAGAGACAGTGAGAGAGAGAGAGACACAAAGGGGGAAAAGTTCAACCAGGGTCTGTTTTGGGCGGTGGACCCTACCCAGGCAGCACCTGAACTTTGTGCTGTTTGCTACTTACCATGAAATCTCCGTTCAGCCAGCACTATCCTCGCTGCTGAGATGCTGCACAGAGAATGAGGAAGTTAGAAATGGGGCGTGCACAGTGCACGTCATCAGCAGCCTGCACCTCTTAAAAGTGCAGGCACATTTCAAATGGCAGGTACATAGCTTACCTGCAGGAGGGAAAGATGGCCACGAGAATAGCTGGACCGGCACGAGAGAGGGCTCCATGCTTCTCCGATGATGCTCTCGAGCCGCTGGTGGAAGTCTAATGCTCCTTCTCCTTTTCTACATCTCCCTCCTCCCATAATCTTTTCTGACTCATGTGCTGCACATGCTGTCAGCACACACCTCTTACTTGCTCCTCTCCCAATTCCACAACTCAACCTGTTTCCCTTTGTTATTGCAGATACCCAAGAACATGTGATGGAACCCGAGGAGGAGGAGGAGGGGGAGGAGGAGGAGGAGGAGGACAATGAAGCCACACCATCACTGGATCTGACACTTGCTTCCACCAGCTCAGAGACTGACACTACGTGTCCTGTAGAGGCCGGGTTAGAGGAGGGATCTGCACGTGGTGAGACACCGAGCACAAGTGGGCAGGAGCCGGGGCGAGGGGAACGGATACCACAGGGGCCGGGGCGGGGGGAACGGATACCACAGGAACCAACTCACCGGAGGGCGAGGTCACTCACTAGTTCTGCTGCAGAGGAGTCAGATGAGGAATTGGATGAGCCAGGCTACAGAAGACGGCTGATGGACGTACACCAACAAATGCTTTGGGCACTGGAAAGCCTGCCAGAAAGCCTGCGCACAATGAGAAGGGGCATGGAGGAGTCCAGCTCCAACTTGGCGCAGGGCTTTGCACAGAGCTTGGAGCCCATCCTTTCCCACATGGAACGGGTGGTCACCCCCATCAGCGCACCTGTGGAACCCACCATGATGCAGCTTCTGATGACTGATGTCACAGCTTCCATTGCAGCACAAACATCTGCCATCCAAGGTCTGACTCCTGCATTTGCTTCCAGGGTGTCACATCACTCCAGCAATCCGTTCTCCAGCTGATCACCAGGAGTGCTGAGGCGCCGCCCCGGGAGAGTGGCAGTGGTGCCATGGCAGTCGGACCTGCTGTCCTCTCTCAGGATGACAGCATTCCTGCTCCCATCCCTGTCACTCCGCCAGTGCCCCTGTTGTTGCCTGTCAGCCAGCCAGGCCAGACTGCTGCAGCCCATGCTGAGATGGTGCAGTCTGAAGCCGGGCTGTCCAGGCCCAGAGCTGCTCGAGGTCGTCGTCCAAGGCCATCTGGACACTCCTCCATTGAAAGCCAGCAGCCTCCCACCACCCATGCTCCAGTCACTGGGGAAGCACCTCGTAGGAGCACTAGGATAGGTAAAGGCACACGGACAACAGGCACTGAGGGAATGCCCAAGGGGGAATAGTTCTGTTCTGTTTGCATAGTTTCATTTATTCATCCATAAATGAGAGTTTGATTTTGCATTTGGTGGTGGCTGAGAGGGACACTAATGTGTAATCAGATGGAGGGCGATTTGATTGTCTTGTGGGAGCGGAAAGTTGGGGAGTGTCGGACTGTTGGTGAGTTGGGGGATTATTGACATTATTGATAGCGGGCACGGATCAGGCGAGCACACAGAGCCCTTGCAGACAAGGCGTGTGGTTCCTGTTGCACTCTTGCGTCTTCCTCCACTTCCTCTTCCGGCTCCAACCCCTCCTCCTCCTCAGCCTCTTCCTCCTCCTGCTCCTCCAACTCTGGCTCAGGATCTTCTCCAATCATTGGTGGCAAAGGCTGGTCCCTCATGATGGCGAGGTTGTGCAGCATGCAGCAGACCACCTCGAATCTGCCCACCCGCTCAGGGGAGTCCTGCAGGGCTCCTCCAGACCAGTCCAGGCAGCGGAAGGGTTGTTTGAGGAGGCCTATGGTCTGCTCCACGATGTTGCGTGTGGCAGCACGGCTCTCATTATAGGCCTGCTGTGCACGTGTGCGTGGATTCCTGACCGGTGTCATGAGCCACGGTGTGAGGGGATAGCCCTTGTCGTCCAGTAACCAGCCTTTGACCTGCCGAGTCGGGTGAAAGATAGCTGGCACGTTGGACTGCCGCATGACGAAGGCATCGTGACTGCTCCCAGGGTAGCGGGCATCGACCTCCATGACTCGATGCGTGTGGTCGTACACCAGATGCACGTTGAGGGAGTGGAAACCCTTTCGGTTGACGAAGACGGCCGAGTTGATGTGCGGGGCACGCAGGGCAATATGTGGGCAGTCAATGGCACCCTGCACCATGGGGAAGCCAGCAATGTGGGCGAACCCCCGTGCTCGCTCGTTCTGATTGTCTCTGTGGAGAGGGAAGGTGATGAACCTGTTCCTCATGTGGTACAGTGTGTCTGTGACCTCCCTTATGCAGCAGTGCACTGCATACTGTGAGATGTTGCACATGTCGCCAGCAGAGGCCGGAAATGCTCCTGAGCCGTAGAAATTCAGCACCACGGTGACCTTCACAGCCACTGGCAATGCTGTCCTCGCCCTGCTCTGAGGCTGCAGCTGTGGCCGCACCAGTTGACAGATCTCAGTGATGACTTCCTTGGTGAACCTCAGGCATCGGATGGAATCCTCCTCGGTCATGTTGAGGTAAGAGAATTGGTCCCGGAAGGCCCTCATTGGGTAGGGCCTCCTGCTCAGTGCCCTGCGTCTCCTCATCCTCCCTCTCCTCGCTACTTGACCTGCTGGGCGTGGCCTCTCTGCCTGCTCCCAGTCATGCTCAATGCCCAGTGGGAGGCCTAGCAGACCCCCCATGGTTGGCAGGAGTGTTGTTCCACCAGGGCTGTAACTTTCCGACCCGTAAGGCAATACCTTCCAATCCACTCTCAAATATAGTCTGGGAACTCTCAATAAGAATAGGGAGCTTCAAAAAACACTTCCTGCTCCTCCAGCAGCCAGAAGCAATAATCCAGCAACTAACCTGCAACACCTGCATGGCCCCTTTAAATAGTGCAGATGGTTGGGGTTAAGACTGTGCGTTGAGTTGAGTGTTAAGGTCCAAAATGGTGTCTATCACTTTAAATCAGCGTTGCACACTGATTGCACACATTTTCTCCCTACTTTACATGCTTCCGGCGTTCAGTATTAGCGCACACGTTAACTCCAATACCAAGATGACGTCTGGCGCATGTCAAGCTGGAAACGTACGTGCGCATCCAAGACGCCATCTTGGATGTCGGAGAGGCCGTGTAGTGCCGAAACAACAGGTGCTACACGGCCCAATTTAGCGCTCAGAGACTCAATGAAGCAATAGTCATGTGCAGACAAACTAACAGGTAGGGCGGGGGGAACTGGGGCGGATGCACTGATCGTCCCACCATCGGACGGCCGGTGTAAAAAATACAACAACCTGACTGGGGCAGCCTAGGTAAACATTCTGAGGGCTTCAAATCAGAACTCACAATTCTATGATAAATAATATGAAAAGTTGTCTGTCTCTGGAGAAAGGCTTGAGCTGTACAGGAGCTTTCCTTCAGTGGGGGAAGGTCAGTTGCTTTCGAGATGTGATCTGTTGGTTTACTCAAGGCAGAACCCAAGGGCAAATAAGTCATAAAAGTCTGTTGCCATTAGTGACGGCCTTTTCAGTGTGGCCAGTTGATGAATTTAACAGCTTCGGTCTCTACGTCAGACAATAAACCTGCCTCATCGACACCTGCACCTCACACACAGCCAATCCACCCAATCTGTTCCCTAGATTCTCCCCCGTAGGGACAGTTGGAGCAGAACCCCTGGGAGTGGGCACAGACCGAAGGCAGAATCCCCTCTCCAAAGCATCTCATGCATCGCGAGGACAGAGCCCCGCAGGTGCTAGGATTCCCCGGTGATGCATCTGTAGGTCAGATTGAGGTTAGTGTTTCCGGGTGAGTTTTGCGACCTCTTGTTATGCCTCCAGGGCAGCGATGTATCCCAGTATGAGAATAAGAGGAGAGATGTGACAAATCCAACAGGGAATTCAAGAGAAACTTCTTTACCCAAAGAGTGGTGAGAATGTGGAACTCGTTACCACAAGGAGTAGTTGAGGTGAATAACGTAGAGGCATTCAAGGGGAAACTAGATGAACACGTGAGGGAGAAAGGAATAGAAGGGTTTGCAGATAGTGTTGGATGAAGAGGGGAGGGAGGAGGCTCGTGTGGAACATAAACACCGGCATAGACCAGTTGGGCCGAATGGCCTGTTTCTGTGCTGTAGACTCGATGTAAGTTGACGTAAGATTTATGATATTATGATGGGCCTTGGAATCTCACCTCCGCTCCGTGGGAAATCCGATTGGGATCTTGGTTGTGGGGTGTCTGAACACGAGCAGGGACCACCGGGATCAAATTGTCTTTTCCCGTATCGTGCATTGAATGTGAAACTGACTATGGGATCTGAGGAGTGAACAAACTGGGCCATCGTAACCTTTGAATCTTCCTTCCCACAGCTCTGTATCGACCGGAGGTCACAGGGGCAGAGGGCAATGAGGCGGAGACCAAGCGGGAAGAGGAGGAATGTTCCGGGGTGGGGGCATGGTGGGAGGCTGCTGACCTAACTGTGACCACCTTCCTTACACCCCCGAGACCTCCACCTCCTCACTAACTCCTGGCCCCTCACACTCCACACCAGACACACCCCTCTCAGGCAGACGCAAAGCCCCATCCACCGACCTGGGGCCCGTGAGATGGGAGAGAGGCAGACATGGTCCGTACCTGACCTAATGGGGGATCAGGGAATATTGAGAGGGGGGACTGGGGGGGAGAGGCCCCCCAGTCCCAGCATGAGGCAGACTGGAAGCAGAACAACAGGGGTCCGTGACTGAGAAGGAGGATGATGCAGGAGCACCGGGGGTATCTGTCACCTCTCGGGTACATTGCCCGCCAGACGATGCTCCTCTGGGGCGGGCTGGACATGACTGGGAGAAAGCTGGACAACCCCTGCAATGGAGTCATGTGGAGAACTTGACTAATCCGACAGAGGTCCTGCAGCTGGAGCCCATGCTCCCCCACCCCCCACACCAGCACAGGCCGTGGACCCCCATCCGCCCTGCAGCTGATGCCCATGTCTTCCCCACCCTCCCCTCCCAGCACAGGCCATAGACTCCCACCCCAGCACAGGCCATGGGCCCCCATCCCCCTTCAGTGCAGGCTGTGGACCCCGTGCCCCCCTACAGCTGTCGCCCATGTCCCCCCCCGCACCAGCCCCGGCCGTGGTCCCCGAGTGACGTACTGCTGACAAGCAGGTCGGCAGCAGTTGCCAGGGTCACCTCCTTCCAATCCCAGGCTAGGTGCCAGGCACACAGGCCTCGCTGGAGCCTCCAAT
Organism: Heptranchias perlo; assembly: GCF_035084215.1. Lineage (NCBI taxonomy): Eukaryota > Metazoa > Chordata > Chondrichthyes > Hexanchiformes > Hexanchidae > Heptranchias > Heptranchias perlo. Next base: position 40,308,255 of record NC_090352.1, on the reverse strand, counting down.
ACTCCAGCCAACAGTTGCCCCATCGCAGGAGGCTGTCGCCTGCCAAATCATCCCTCGCCCCCACGTCCCCTCGGAGCTGCGTTCCCCAAAGACCTACTTCCCGACTCTCTGATCCTGACCGGCATGTGAGACTGAGGCTGTTCACGTGGCATTAGGGTCCGTGCACACCATGGGGGGAGGGAGGGCGCTGCTGCATGAGGGAGTCGGGGGATCGACAAACAGAATCCACCTCCTCCTGAACATTCTCCCCTCAGCAATCCCTCTGTCACAGTTCAGACGGCACAACCTGTTGTAAACAGTCCAACATTTCAAATTGTTGTTGTTTATTGCTGTAAAAAGATATTTGACCCTTTTTCCTATTTCAAAATTGTTTAATACTGTTGAACAAATTTACATTTAAAGTTTTACAGAAAAACTTTTGCACTATTTCTAAAATTACTTTCTAATTAACTAACTCAATCCAGTGTGACCACTGCTCCTGTCCACAGGCAGAGATGTAAACATGTTCATTGTAGAATATTTATTACTACTTTTAACACCATTTCTAAATGAAGTCCAGTAACAGAAAACTTTTCGCACTATCTATAAAACTATTTACTACTTTTTAACTGAGTACCTCGGCACTGCTGGTCACACACCCTTCTTATTTCACCTGCTGCATTGCCCATCAACGCTCTGTATGTAGAGGGTCTCGGACCCTCACCCATCGACGCTCTGTATATAGAGGGTCTCGGGCCCTCACCCATCGACGCTCTGTATATAGAGGGTCTCGGGCCCTCACCCATCGACGCTCTGTATGTAGAGGGTCTCGGACCCTCACCCATCGACGCTCTGTATGTAGAGGGTCTCGGACCCTCACCCATCGACGCTCTGTATGTAGAGGGTCTCGGACCCTCACCCATCGACGCTCTGTATGTAGAGGGTCTCGGACCCTCACCCATCGACGCTCTGTATGTAGAGGGTCTCGGACCCTCACCCATCGACGCTCTGTATGTAGAGGGTCTCGGACCCTCACCCATCGACGCTCTGTATGTAGAGGGTCTCGGACCCTCACCCATCGACGGTCTGTATATAGAGGGTGGAGGGAGCTTGTCTTTTGCTGCTGCCACTTTTTAACGAGTTGAACTTTATGTCGTTGATTCTTGTTGAGTTCCCCTGATGAGTTTTACTGTTTTACACTGATGTTGTTTGTTGACTGTTGGTTATTGGGCTGAATAAAAGTTTAATTGTTTGTTTCTATCTTGCCCATCCTCTGTGTTTGTGTCACCACTGAGGCATCATCCCACAGAATCATTCTTCCAAACATCCTGATCCACCTCCATCCTACTGGTGGAACTTCCGAGAGGGGCTTTATCTGAACACACGAAGCATTCATAACAAGATAGACGAATTAATGGCACAAATAGAGATAAATGGGTTTGATCTAGTAGCCATTACTGAGACATGGTTGCAAAGTGACCAAGATTGGGAACTAAATATTCCAGGGTACTTGACATTTCGAAAAGACAGACAAAATGGAAAAGTGGGGGGGGGGGGGGGTGTAGCCCTGATAATAAAGGGGATGACATAAGGACAGTGGAGAGAAAGGATTCTGGCCTCAGAAGATCAGGAAATAGAATCAGTTTGGGTGGAAATAAGAAATAACAAGGGGCAGAAAACAGTGGTGGGAGGAGTTTACAGGCCCCCTAATAGTAGTTATATTGTTGGACAGAATATTAATCAAGAAATAAGAGGAGCTTGTAACAAGGATGATGCAATAATCATGGGGAACTTTATTCTTCATATAGACTGGGCAAATCAAATTGGCAAAAGTAGAATTGGAAAAGTAGAAATGGAATGAATTCGAGACAGTTTCCTAGAACAATACTTCATGGAACCAACCAGGGAACAGGCCATTTTAGGTCTTGTCTTGAGTAATGAGACAGGGTTAATTAGTAATCTCATAGTAAAGGATCCTCTGGGGAAGAGTGATCATAATATGATAGAATTTCACATTGAGTTCAAAAGTGACGTACTTAAGTCCGAAACTAGAGTCTTAAACTTAAATAAAGCCAATTACATAGGTATGAGGGGTGAGTTGACTAAGGTAGATTGGGAAATTTGATTAAAAGGTATGACAGTAGATAAGCAATGGCAAACATTTAAAGAAATATTTCAAAATTGTCAACGACCATACATCCCATTGAGAAATTAGAACTCCAAGGGAAATGTTATCCAACCGTGGTTAACTAAAGAAGTTAAGGTAGATAAATCTCCGGGACCTGATGACATGTATCCCAGGACGTTATGGGAGGTTAGGGAGGAAATTGCGGGTCCCCTAGATATTTGAATCATCCACCGCTACAGGTGAGGTGCCTGAAGATTGGAGGGTAGCAAATGTTGTGCCTTTGTTTAAGAAGGGCGGCAGGGAAAAGCCTGGGAACTACAGACCGGTGAGCCTGACATCTGTAGTGGGTAAGTTGTTAGAGGGTATTCTGAGAGACAGGTTCTACAGGCATTTGGAGAGGCAGGGACTGATTAGGAACAGTCAGCATGGTTTTGTGAGAGGAAAATCATGTCTCACGAATTTGATTGAGTTTTTTGAAGGGGTAACCAAGAAGATAGATGAGGGCTGTGCAGTAGACGTGGTCTACATGGACTTCAGCAAAGCCTTTGACAAGGTACCGCATGGTAGGTTGTTACATAAGGTTAAATCTCACGGGATCCAAGGTGAGGTAGCCAATTGGATACAAAATTGGATTGACGACAGAAGACAGAGGGTGGTTGTAGAGGGTTGTTTTTCAAACTGGAGGCCTGTGTCCAGCGGTGTGCCTCAGGGATCGGTGCTGGGTCCGTTGTTATTTGTTATTTATATTAATGATTTGGATGAGAATTTAGGAGGCATGGTTAGTAAGTTTGCAGATGACACCAAGATTGGTGGCATTGTGGACAGTGAAGAAGGTTATCTAGGATTGCAACGGGATCTTGATAAATTGGGCCAGTGGGCCGATGAATGGCAGATGGAGTTTAATTTAGATAAATGTGAAGGGATGAATTTTGGTAGATCGAATCGGGCCAGGACCTACTCCGTTAATGGTAGGGCGTTGGGGAGAGTTATAGAACAAAGAGATCTAGGAGTACAGGTTCATAGCTCCTTGAAAGTGGAGTCACAGGTGGATAGGGTGGTGAAGAAGCCATTTGGCATGCTTGGTTTCATTGGTCAGAACATTGAATGCAGGAGTTGGGATGTCTTGTTGAAGTTGTACAGGGCATTGGTGAGGCCACACTTGGAGTACTGTGTACAGTTCTGGTCACCCTATTATAGAAAGGATATATTTAAACTCGAAAGAGTGCAGAAAAGATTTACTAGGATGCTACCGGGACTTGATGGTTTGACTTATAGGGAGAGGTTAGACAGACTGGGACTTTTTTCCCTGGAGAGTAGGAGGTTAAGGGGTGATCTTATAGAAGTCTATAAAATAATGAGGGGCATAGAAAAGGTAGATAGTCAAAATCTTTTCCCAAAGGTAGGGGAGTCTATAACGAGGGGACATAGATTTAAGGTGAGAGGGGAGAGATACAAAAGGGTCCAGAGGGGCAATTTTTTCACTCAAAGGGTGGTGAGTGTCTGGAACGAGCTGCCAGAGGCAGTAGTAGAGGCGGGTACAATTTTGTCTTTTAAAAAGCATTTGGACAGTTACATGGGTAAGATGGGTATAGAGGGATATGGGCCAAGTGCAGACAATTGGGACTAGCTCAGTGGTATAAACTGGGCGACATGGACATGTTGGGCCGAAGGGCCTGTTTCCATGTTGTAACTTCTATGATTCTATGATTCTATGATAGTATTAGATTAAAAGAAGAGGCTTACAATGTTGCCAAGAAAAGTAGTAAGTCTGAGGATTGGGAGAGTTTTAGAAACCAGCAAAGGATGACCAAAAAATTGATGAAAAGGGAGAAAATAGAATATGAGAGTAAACGAGCAAGAAATATAAAAACAGATTGTAAGAGCTTCTACAAGTATACAAAAAGGAAGAGAGTAGCAAAAGTAAACATTGGTCCCTTGGAGGCTGAGACAGGAGAAATTATAATGGGGAATAAGGAAATGGCAGAGACATTAAACAAATATTTTCCAAAATTCCCTAGATTCTAGAGCGGTCCCAATGGGTATCCCAATAACCCCACTATTCAAGAACGGAGGGAGAGAGAAAACCGGGATCTACATCAGTCGTCGGGAAAGTGCTGGAATCCATTATTAAGGAAGTGGTAACAGAGTACTGAGAAAATCATAATATGATTAGCCAGAGTCAGCATGATTTTATGAAAGGGAAATCGTGTTTGCCACGATTTATTATTATTATTAGAGTTTTTTGAGGGTGTAACTAGCAGGGTGGATAAAGGGGAACCAGTGGATGGAGTATATTTGGATTTTCAAAGGGCATTCGATAAGGTGCCACATAAAAGGTTGTTAAACAAGATAAGAGCTCATGGGGTTGGGGGTAATATTTTAACATGGCTCGAGGATTGGTTAACGGACAGAAAACAGAGAGTAGGGATAAACGGGTCATTCTCAGGTTGTCAGGCTGTAACTAGTGGGGTATCGCAAGGATCAGTGCTTGGGCCTCAGCTATTTACAATCTATATTAATGACTTAGATGAAGGGACCGAATGTAATGTATCTAAGTTTGCTGATGATACAAAGCTAGGTGGGAAAGTAAGCTGTGAGGAGGACACAGAGAGTCTGCAAAGGGATATAGACAGGTTAAGTAAATGGGCAAGAAGGTGGCAGATGGAGTATAATGTGGGGAAATGTGAGGTTATTCACTTTGGTAGGAAGAATAGAAAAACAGAATATTTTTAAATGGTGAGAAACTATTAAGTATTGGTGTTCGGAGAGATTTGGGTGTCCTCATACACGAAACACAGAAAGTTAACATGCAGGTACAGCAAGCAATTAGGAAAGCAAATGGTATGTTGGCCTTTATTGCAAGGGGGTTGGAGTACAAGAATAAGGAATTCTTGCTACAATTGGACTATAGAAGAATGAGAGGTAATCTCATTGAAAGATATAAAATTCTAAGAGGGCTTGACAGGTAGATGCTGAGAGGTTGTTTCCCTGGCTGGCGAATCTAGAACTAGAGGGCATAGTCTCAGGATAAGGGGTCAGCCATTTAGGACTGAGATGAGGAGGAATTCCTTCACTCAGAGGGTTGTGAATCTTTGGAATTCTCTACCCCAGAGGGCTGTGGATGCTGAGGCGTTGAATATATTCAAGGCTGAGATCGATAGATTTTTGGACTCTGTGGGAATCGAGGGATATGGGGATCGGGCGGGAAAGTGGAGTTTAGGTCGAAAATCAGCCATGATCTGATTGAATGATGGAGCAGGCTCGAGGGGCCGAATGGCCTACTCCTGCTCCTTTTTCCTATGTTCTTATGGGAGGGGGGATTGGGGGAGCAAGGACCGGGGTGGGGGGGCGGATGGCGGGGCTGGGGGCGGAGGGGGCCAGGGGGATGAGGAGGGTCTGGGGGGTGGGGGGGCTAAAGGGGGAGGTGGTCCTGGGGGGGAGGGGTGGCCGAGGGCTGGAGGGGGGCTGGGGGCGGAGAGGGTCCGAGGGCCAGATTTGGGGAGGGGGGTTTCATTAAGCAAACACCTGAGCCAGCAGCTGCTCTCTGGCCGCCCCTCCTGCTGCTGCCGTTCCTCCCCTGGCTCCTGGGACATCCTCCAGATCCACGGGCAGCTTGCCCGCTAGGTCAAGGGTCAGCCCCTCTCGCAGCACAAGGTTATGCAGGGCACAACAGACCAGCACAATCCTTGACACCTTATCAGGAACGTGTTGTAGGAAACCCCTCCACCTGTCCAGGCACCAGAGGTGTGCTTTAAGCAGCCTGATTGCCCTCTGCACCCTCCCGACCCACCATGTGTGCGCAGTTGTATCTGCCCTGTGCTGGGTTGCTGGTAATGCAGAATGTGGTGTCATCAGCCACAGATTCAGAGGCTGGGCCTTGACCACAGGATCCACTCACCTCCTCGTCACTCTGTGTGGGCCTCAGAGCAGCAAAGGACAAGGGTGCTGTCATCACTTCTTGGACACTCTGCATTTATATTTAGGGTCCACACATTAAGCGAGTGGTGACCGTTCGTGTTGAGGAAATTGACAGGTCTCTCACGCAGAGCCTCCAGACACTTGGGTCCCATCGATAGCCCCTCCCTGCACCAGGGGGAAACCAACAGGCCTGTCGATGTTGACCGCTTTGTCTCTTTGCTGCGCACGGGACGTGTCGTAATGAATGAAGTCGGATAATCTGCGGAAGAGTCTGTCACCTGTTGAATGCAGCTCCTGGGCTGATGTTACAGGTGTTTCCAGAGGCTTAAGGAACCAGAGGCGTAGAAACTGAGGACCTTTGTGGCCACTGACGAGACCCTGAGGGAGCTGGACCACTGCTTCAGATCCGCGTGGATCGTCTTGCAGAGGTGTCCAGTCACCTCCTCGGGGGAGCGCTGCCTGTGTACGTACAGCTCCTCCGACAGTGCCTTGTCTGCACCCTGCACACTCTCTGGGGGAGGGGGATGAGGGGGTACAGTCTGCGACCTTGATGTCTCTTCACTTTCCGAGAGTAGCACGAAGAGGGGAATGTCCGGTGGATAGATCATTGCAGTGCTCTCACCTTCCTAACATGTAGAGAGAGAGAAGCAGTAGGCGGGGGTCCTGAAATTAATTGTCTTCACACACTCACAGAACTTTGGGTGGCAAAGCTGGCAACAGGAAGCTGTCAGAACTGAGAGAATTAGAAAAAGTAATTCTGAGAGCGATTTCCAGACTGTTGGGGGAGATTCTGCAGGTCCAATAATGGCCTCCCAGCCTGAGGGTCAGAAATGAGGTCAATAGCAGGTTTCCCATGTACAGACTGCGGGGCTAATAATGGCATAAGGCCAGGAAATTGCCGATCCAATGCTGAGTGGAGCTACAAGAACGGACTTTCATCAGTTTATGTGAGGCTATCGGAATGTCCCAGTGAATTATAGAACAACGCAACTCAGGGCGAAACTCATCACTCCATCATTAGCTGGAACTTTGATGTATTAATCATAGGGTTTACCGTAACTCGATCGTTACTACGGCACAAGTTTCCAGCTAATTCAGGCTCATTGTGGGTAAAATAAACATCCATAAAACACCAGCACCATAGTGTCACCAGCTGGTGCAGGCTTACCTGAACTCTCACAGTTCATAGAAACATAGAAAATAGGAGCAAGAGTAGGCCATTCGGCCCTTCGGGCCTGCTCCGCCATTCAAAATGATCATGGCTGATCGTCTAACTCAGTACCCTGTTCCTGCTTTTTCCCCATATCCCTTGATCCCTTTAGCATTAAGAAATATATCTATCTCCTTCTTGAATACATCTAATGACTTGGCCTCCACTGCCTTCTGTGGTAGAGAATTCCACAGGTTCACCACCCTCTGAGTGAAGAAATTTCTCCTCATCTTGGTTCTAAATGTCATACCCCATATCCTGAGACTGTGACCCCTGGTTCTGGACTCCCCAGCCATCGGGAACATCCTCCCTGCATCTAGTCTGTCTAGTCCTGTTAGAATTTTATATGTTTCGAAGAGATCACCTCTCATTCTTCTAAACTCCAGTGAATATAGGCCTAGTCGACCCAATCTCTCCTCATACGTCAGTCCTGCCATCCCAGGAATCAGTCTGGTGAACCTTCGTTGCACTCCCTCCATGGCAAGGACATCCTTCCTCAGATAAGGAGACCAAAACTGCTCACAATACTCCAGATGTGGTCTCACCAAGGCCCTGTACAACTGCAGTAAGACATCCCTGCTCCTGTACTCAAATCCTCTTGCAATGAACACCAACATACCATTCGCCTTCCTAACTGCTTGCTGTACCTGAATGCTCGCTTTCAGCGACTGGTGTACAAGGACACCCAGGTCTCATTGCACCTCCCCTTTTCCCAATCTATCACCATTCAGATAATAATCTGCCTTTCTGTTTTTACAACCAAAGTGGATAACCTCACAATTATCCACGTTATACTGCATCTGCCATGTTCTTGCCCACTCACCCAACTTGTCTAAATCACATTGGAGCCTCTTTGCATCCTCCTCACAGCTCACATTCCACCCCAGCTTTGTGTCGTCTGCAAACTTGGAAATGTTACATTTAGTTCCCTCGTTCAAATCATTGATATATATTGTGAATAGCTGGGGCCCAAGCACTGATCCCTGCGGTACCCCACTAGTCACTGCCTGCCACCCCGAAAAAGACCCATTTATTCCTACTCTCTGTTTCTTGTCTGTCAACCAATTCTCAATCCATGCCAGTATATTCCCCCCAATCCAATGTGCTTTAATTTTGCACACTAACCTCTTGTGTGGGACCTTATCAAAAGCCTTCTGAAAATCCAAATACACCACATCCACTGGTTCTCCCCTATCTATTCTACTAGTTACATCCTCAAAAAACTTCATTAGATTTGTTAAGCATGATTTCCCTTTCATAAACCCATGCTGACTTTGTCCAATCCCGTTAATGCCCTCCAAGTGTTCTGTTATCACATCTTTTATAATAGACTCGGGCATTTTCCCCATTACTGATGTTAGCCTAACTGGTCTATAATTCCCTGTTTTTTCTCTCCCTCCTTTTTTAAATAGTGGGGTTACATTTGCCACCCTCCAATCTGTAGGAACTGTTCGAGTCTATAGAATTTTGGAAGATGATCACCAATGCATCCACTATTTCCAGGGCCACTTCCTTTAGTACTCTGGGATGTAGATTATCAGGCCCTGGGGATTTGTCAGCCTTTAGCCCCATTAATTTCCCGAGCACTATTTTTTTTACTAATACTGGTTTCCTTCAGTTCCTCCCTCTCACTAGACCCTTGGTTCTCTAACATTTATGGGAGATTATTTGTGTCCTCCTTTGTGAAGACAGAACCAAAGTATGTGGTTAATTGTTCTGCCATTTCTTTGTTCTCCATTATAATTTCCCCCATTTCTGACTGTAACGGACCTACATTTGTCTTCACTAATCTTTTTCTCTTAACATATTTATAGAAGCTTTTACAGTCAGTTTTTATGTTCCCTGCTAGTTTACTCTCATACTCTATTTTTCCCCTCTTAATCAATCTCTTTGTCCTCCTTTGCTGAATTCTAAACTGCTCCCAATCCTCAGGCTTGCTGCTTTTTCTGGCAATTTTATATGTCTCCTCTTTGGATCTAATACTATCCTTAATTTCTTTTGTAAGCCACAGTTGAGCCACCTTTCCTGTTTTATTTTTGCACCAGACAGGAATGAATAATTGTTGTAATTCCTGCACACGTTCTTTAAATATCAGCCATTGCCTATCCACTGTCATCCCTTTTAGTAAAGTTCCCCAATCTATCATAGCCAACTCTCACCTCATACTTTCGTAATTTCCTTTATTTAGATTCAGGACTCTAGTTTTGGATTCAACTACTTCACTCTCCATCTTAATGAGGAATTCTATCATGTTATGGTCGCTCTTCCCTAAGGGACCCCGCACAACAAGATTGTTAATTAATCCTTTCTCATTGCACAATACCCAGTCTAGGATCACCTGTTCTCTAGTTGGTTCCTCAACGTATTGGTCTAGAAAACCATCACGTACACACTCCAGGAATTCCTCCCCCACAGTATTATTGCTAATTTGGTTTGACCAATCTATATGTAGATTAAAGTCACCCATGATTATAGTTGTTCCCTTCTTGCATGTGTCTCTAATTTCCTGTTTAATGCCCTCCCCGACATCTCCACTACTGTTTGGGGGCCTATAGACAACCCCCACCAACGTTTTCTGCCCCTTGGTGTTTCTTAGCTCCACCCATACAGATTCCACACCGTGATTTTCCGAGCCAATATCCTTCCTCATTATTGCATTGATTTCCTCCTTTACTGACAAAGCTACACCGCCTCCTTTCCCTTTTTGTCTGTCCTTCCTCAATATTGAATACCCTGGATGTTCAGTTCCCATCCTTGGTCACCCTGCAGCCATGTCTCTGTAATCGCAACTATATCATAACCGTTAATATCTATCTGAGCCGTTAATTCATCTACCTTATTGCGAATGCTCTGCGCATTAAGACACAATGTCTTTAGACTTGTCTTTTTAAGATTGCTAGTCATCTTAGTTTTATTTTGCACTATGGCCCTATTTGTTTTTCACCCTTGTTTTCTCTGTCTTCCACTATTGCTTCTTCCCTTCCTGTCTTTTGTTTCTATCCTTGTTTCCCCCTCCTCTGTCTCCCTGCTCAGGTTCCCATCCCCCTGCCACTCTAGTTTAAACCTTCCCCAACAGCACTAGCAAACACCCCCACGAGGACATCGGTCCCAGTCCTGCTCGGGTGTAACCCGTCCCGCTTGTACAGGTCCCATCTTCCCCAGAACTGGTCCCAATATCCCAGGAATCTAAATCCCTCCCTCCTGCACCATCCCTGCAGCCACGCATTCATCTGGTCTATTCTCCTGTTCCAATACTCACTAGCACATGGCATTGGTAGTAATCCTGAGATCACTACCTTTGAAGTCCTGCTTTTTAATTTATCTCCTAACTCCTTAAATTCACCTTGCAGGACCTCATCCCTTTTTTTACCTGTCGTTGGTACCGATATGGACCACGACTACTGGCTGTTCACCCTCCCCCTCCAGAATGCCCTGCAGCCGCTCCGTGACATCCTTGACCCTAGCACCAGGGAGGCAACATACCATCCTGGAGTCACGTTTGCGGCCACAGAAATGCCTATCTGTTCCCCTTACAATTGAATCCCCTATCACTATAGCCCTGCCACTCTTATTCCTCCCCTCCTGTGCAGCAGAGCCACCCGTGGTGCCACGAACTTGGCTCTTGCTGCTTTCCCCTGATAAGCCATCTCCCCCAACAGTATCCAAAGCGGTATATCTGCTTGAGAGGGAGATGGCCCCAGGGGACTCCTGCTCTACCTGCCTGGTCCTTTTACTCGGCCTGGCGGTCACCCATTTCCTTTCTGCCTGCGTAATCTTTACCTGCGGTGTGACCACCTCACTAAACGTGCTATCCACGATAATCTCAGCATCGCAGATGCTCCACAGTGAATCCACCCGCAGCTCCAGCTCCGAAAAACGGTTAGCCAGTAGCTGCAGCTGGACACACTTCCTGCACGCATGGTCACCAGGGACACCTGCAGTGTCCATGACTTCCCACATAGTGCAGGAGGAGCATATCACGGGTGTGAGTTCTGCTGCCATGACTTGTCTTAGATTTACACTGCGTTCACCTCTCAGACTCTCCTTTTTTGCTCTCGGACCTCTCCCTAAACTAAAACCAGCTTCAGACAACATAATTTAATGGCCATCCGGTATAAATTCGCTACTTTTTGTTCTAAAAAATTGAAATTGATGGAGGGAGAGGTTACTGAGTGACAGTGTGAGGGAGAGGGATTAACATCAGTAGAGATACAGTCAGTAACACAGGGCGCTGGGGGAGAGGGGTTACTGAGTGACAGTGTGAGGGAGAGGGATTAACATCAGTAGAGATACAGTCAGTAACACAGGGCGCTGGGGGAGAGGGGTTACTGAGAGACAGTGTGAGGGAGAGGGATTAACATCAGTAGAGATACAGTCAGTAACACAGGGCGCTGGGGGAGAGGGGTTACTGAGGGACAGTGTGGGGGAGAGGGATTAACATCAGTAGAGATACAGTCAGTAACACAGGGCGCTGGGGGAGAGGGGTTACTGAGGGACAGTGTGGGGGAGAGGGATTAACATCAGTAGAGATACAGTCAGTAACACAGGGCGCTGGGGGGAGCGGGGTTACTGAGTGACAGTTTGAGGGAGAGGGATTAACATCAGTAGAGATACAGTCAGTAACACAGGGCGCTGGGGGAGAGGGGTTACTGAGAGACAGTGTGAGGGAGAGGGATTAACATCAGTAGAGATACAGTCAGTAACACAGGGCGCTGGGGGAGAGGGGTTACTGAGGGACAGTGTGGGGGAGAGGGATTAACATCAGTAGAGATACAGTCAGTAACACAGGGCGCTGGGGGAGAGGGGTTACTGAGGGACAGTGTGGGGGAGAGGGATTAACATCAGTAGAGATACAGTCAGTAACACAGGGCGCTGGGGGGAGCGGGGTTACTGAGTGACAGTTTGAGGGAGAGGGATTAACATCAGTAGAGATACAGTCAGTAACACAGGGCGCTGGGGGGAGAGGGGTTACTGAGAGACAGTGTGAGGGATAGGGATTAACATCAGTAGAGATACAGTTAGTAGCAAAGGGCCTGGAGAGGAGGGGTTACTGATCTGACCCGCTGACCTGACCCCAAATGCTGATCCCCCCGAACTGATCCCCAGCCGACCCCCCAAAGCTGACCTCCCCCCAAGCTAACCCAACAAGCTGACCCCGCCTCGAGCTGCCCCTCCCTGGAGCTGACCCCCTTGATCTGAGCCCCCCACCTTGAGCTAAGCCCCCCCTTGAGCTGACCCCCTCGAGCTGACCCAACCGAGCTGACCCCAAGCTGACCCCCAGCTAACGCCCTCCCACCCCGAGCTGACCCCACTCTGCTCCATACAGCAGGAGGAAAGGTTTGTGGAACCCAAGTTCCAGGCAGTGGTCACCTCCAGGCAGAGTGGAGTCGGGAGCAGGAGAAATGGGAATGCAGCAAGGAGCAGAAACCCACTGTGTATCTGAAACTATCCAACGGATATTCAGTGCTGAGAGCCTGTGATGGGACAAGATCGGAGATACAGGGAGGGGAAGCAGGTGCATCATTGCACGGAGCAAGTGCTTACCCGGTGGGGGGTGAGAGAATATGGGGGATTTAGTTATTAGAGGGATAGACAGCCTTTTCTGCAGCTGTGGTCATGAGTCCCAAATGGTGAGTTGCCTTCCTGGTGCCAGGGTGAAGGATATCAGAGCAGGTGGAAAAACTTTTGGAAAGCAAAAGACAGCAGCCAGAAGTTGTGGTCCATGTGGGAACCAGCGATGGAGGAAAGAGTCACATGGAGGTCGCATGAAGGTCGTATGAGGAGTTAGGGTCAAGGCTGAAGACCAAGACTTGAAGGATGTGATTGTGACCAAGGAGCTCTCGTGTCAGGGTGGCCGGCACTTGCATCGTCCCCTTCATCGACATCAATTCAACCCAGTCAAGCAAGGGCAGCTCAGCTCCTGCACACTTTTATTGTTAGACTCACACAGACACACACACACACACAGACACACACACACACACACAGACACACACACACGGACACACACACACACACACAGACACACACACACAGACAGACACAGACACACACACACACAGACACACACACACAGACACACACACACACAGACACACACAGACAGACACAGACAGACACACACACACACACAGACACACAGACACACACACACAGACACACACACACAGACACACACACACACAGACACACACAGACAGACACACACACACAGACACACAGACAGACACACACACACACACAGACACACAGACAGACACACACACACAGACACACAGACACACACACACAGACACACACACACACACACAGACACACACAGACAGACACACACACACACACAGACACACACAGACAGACACAGACAGACACACACACACACACAGACACACAGACACACACACACAGACACATACACACAGACACACACACACACAGACACACACAGACAGACACACACACACAGACACACAGACAGACACACACAGACACACAGACAGACACACACACACAGACACACAGACACACACACACAGACACACACACACACACACAGACACACACAGACAGACACACACACACACACAGACACACACAGACAGACACACAGACGCACAGACACACACACACATATATCACTTCACATGCACATGCACATATCACAGAGCGCTCTCTTTCCTCCCTGAAGGGCTGCCCCGATCTGAAATATTGGGGTTTATAACCTCTTTGGTGATAATATTGGGAGCCAAGCTGTCTGCCACCATCCACTCTCCATGCCCCAGTGCCCCAAAGTAAGAGGAGTCACACATGGTGACCTCAGGATTACTTCCTGTGTCATGCCAGGCAGGTTAGGCAAGGACAGATTCGATCCATTAATGCCTGGCTTGAAAGATGGTGCAGGAGGAAGAGTTTCAGATTCCGAGCTCATTGGGTCCAGGTCTGGGACAGAGGGAAGCTGTTCAGGAGGGAGGGACCTCACCTGAATCAGAGGGGACACCAAGGTGCTTAGAGAAAGGGTAAATAAGGCAGTGAGGGTGGATTTAAATGACAATGGTGTTGGGGGAGAGGAGGCGGGCGGGGGGTGGGTGCAAAGGGAATGCAGAACAGACTGTAGTTTAAGAATAATTAGGAAAGAGGTAGTGAGGTTATTAAAGGATAACCTGAATTGCGTTTATACGGATGGAGTATTGTGTCCAGTTCCAGGCACCGCACTTTAGGCCTTACTGAGAGTGCAGAAGAGATTTACTAGAATGATTCCAGGGATGAGGGACTTTAGTTACGTGGATAGACTGGAGAAGCTGGGGTTGTTCTCCTTGGAACAGAGAAGGTTGAGAGGAGATTTGATCGAGGTGTTCAAAATCATGAAGGGTCTAGACAGAGTAGATGGAGAGAAACTGTTCCCATTGGCAGAAGGGTCAAGAACCAGAGGACACAGATTTAAGGTGATTGGCAAAAGAACCAAAGGTGACATGAGGAAAAACCTTTTTACACAGCAAGTGGTTAGGATCTGGAATGCACTGCCTGAGGGGGTGGTGGAGGCAAATTCAATCATGGCCTTCAAAAGGGAACTGGATAAATACTTGAAAAGAAAAAATTTGCAGGGCTACAGGGAAAGGGCGGGGGAGTGGGACTAGCTGGATTGCTCTTGCATGGAGTGGGCACAGACTCGATGTAACCTTCCTTCCGTGCTGTAACCTTTCTATGATTCTATGATTCTATTAGGGGTGAAATGGGTGAGCTGGAATTGCTGATATACTGGGAGGAAATCGATGCTGTTGGAGTGACTGAAACCTGGTTGAAATTGAGTGATTTAACTTGCAGGTTTTGTGTGTTTCCGGAAGGACTGGAGGTAACGCAGGAGGTGAGGTGATGTTATGTGTTAGAGAGGGACGAGATACTGTGGAGTTGGATGTTGGACGTGGTATTGAATTCTTTGGATAGAGAGGGACTCGGCACAACTGAGCCTTGTGTGACTGCGCGGGTGCCTGTGTGTGACTGCGCGGGTGCCTGTGTGTGACTGCGCGGGTGCCTGTGTGTGACTGCGCGGGTGCCTGTGTGTGACTGCGCGGGGTGCCTGTGTGTGACTGCGCGGGGCGCCTGTGTGTGACTGCGCGGGTGCCTGTGTGTGACTGCGCAGGGTGCCTGTGTGTGACTGCGCGGGGCGCCTGTGTGTGACTGCGCGGGGTGCCTGTGTGTGACTGCGCAGGTGCCTGTGTGTGACTGCGCGGGTGCCTGTGTGTGACTGCGCGGGGCGCCTGTGTGTGACTGCGCGGGTGCCTGTGTGTGACTGCGCAGGGTGCCTGTGTGTGACTGCGCAGGGTGCCTGTGTGTGACTGTGCGGGTGCCTGTGTGTGACTGCGCGGGTGCCTGTGTGTGACTGCGCGGGGCGCCTGTGTGTGACTGCGCAGGGTGCCTGTGTGTGACTGCGCAGGGTGCCTGTGTGTGACTGTGCGGGTGCCTGTGTGTGACTGCGCAGGGTGCCTGTGTGTGACTGCGCGGGGTGCCTGTGTGTGACTGCGCGGGTGCCTGTGTGTGACTGCGCAGGGTGCCTGTGTGTGACTGCGCGGGTGCCTGTGTGTGACTGCGCGGGTGCCTGTGTGTGACTGCGCGGGTGCCTGTGTGTGACTGCGCGGGGTGCCTGTGTGTGACTGCGCGGGTGCCTGTGTGTGACTGCGCGGGTGCCTGTGTGTGACTGCGCAGGGTGCCTGTGTGTGACTGCGCAGGGTGCCTGTGTGTGACTGCGCGGGTGCCTGTGTGTGACTGCGCAGGGTGCCTGTGTGTGACTGCGCGGGTGCCTGTGTGTGACTGCGCAGGGTGCCTGTGTGTGACTGCGCAGGGTGCCTGTGTGTGACTGCGCAGGGTGCCTGTGTGTGACTGCGCAGGGTGCCTGTGTGTGACTGCGCAGGGTGCCTGTGTGTGACTGCGCAGGGTGCCTGTGTGTGACTGCGCGGGTGCCTGTGTGTGACTGCGCAGGGTGCCTGTGTGTGACTGCGCAGGGTGCCTGTGTGTGACTGCGCGGGTGCCTGTGTGTGACTGCGCGGGTGCCTGTGTGTGACTGCGCGGGGTGCCTGTGTGTGACTGCGCGGGTGCCTGTGTGTGACTGCGCGGGTGCCTGTGTGTGACTGCGCGGGGCGCCTGTGTGTGACTGCGCGGGGCGCCTGTGTGTGACTGCGCGGGTGCCTGTGTGTGACTGCGCGGGGCGCCTGTGTGTGACTGCGCGGGGTGCCTGTGTGTGACTGCGCAGGGTGCCTGTGTGTGACTGCGCAGGGTGCCTGTGTGTGACTGCGCGGGTGCCTGTGTGTGACTGCGCGGGTGCCTGTGTGTGACTGCGCAGGGTGCCTGTGTGTGACTGCGCGGGGTGCCTGTGTGTGACTGCGCGGGTGCCTGTGTGTGACTGCGCAGGGTGCCTGTGTGTGACTGCGCGGGTGCCTGTGTGTGACTGCGCGGGTGCCTGTGTGTGACTGCGCGGGTGCCTGTGTGTGACTGCGCGGGGTGCCTGTGTGTGACTGCGCGGGTGCCTGTGTGTGACTGCGCGGGTGCCTGTGTGTGACTGCGCAGGGTGCCTGTGTGTGACTGCGCAGGGTGCCTGTGTGTGACTGCGCGGGTGCCTGTGTGTGACTGCGCAGGGTGCCTGTGTGTGACTGCGCGGGTGCCTGTGTGTGACTGCGCAGGGTGCCTGTGTGTGACTGCGCAGGGTGCCTGTGTGTGACTGCGCAGGGTGCCTGTGTGTGACTGCGCAGGGTGCCTGTGTGTGACTGCGCAGGGTGCCTGTGTGTGACTGCGCAGGGTGCCTGTGTGTGACTGCGCAGGGTGCCTGTGTGTGACTGCGCGGGTGCCTGTGTGTGACTGCGCAGGGTGCCTGTGTGTGACTGCGCAGGGTGCCTGTGTGTGACTGCGCGGGTGCCTGTGTGTGACTGCGCGGGTGCCTGTGTGTGACTGCGCGGGGTGCCTGTGTGTGACTGCGCGGGTGCCTGTGTGTGACTGCGCGGGTGCCTGTGTGTGACTGCGCGGGTGCCTGTGTGTGACTGCGCAGGGTGCCTGTGTGTGACTGCGCGGGTGCCTGTGTGTGACTGCGCAGGGTGCCTGTGTGTGACTGCGCAGGGTGCCTGTGTGTGACTGCGCAGGGTGCCTGTGTGTGACTGCGCAGGGTGCCTGTGTGTGACTGCGCAGGGTGCCTGTGTGTGACTGCGCAGGGTGCCTGTGTGTGACTGCGCAGGGTGCCTGTGTGTGACTGCGCGGGTGCCTGTGTGTGACTGCGCAGGGTGCCTGTGTGTGACTGCGCAGGGTGCCTGTGTGTGACTGCGCAGGGTGCCTGTGTGTGACTGCGCAGGTGCCTGTGTGTGACTGCGCAGGGTGCCTGTGTGTGACTGCGCGGGTGCCTGTGTGTGACTGCGCGGGGTGCCTGTGTGTGACTGCGCGGGTGCCTGTGTGTGACTGCGCGGGTGCCTGTGTGTGGCTGCGCAGGGTGCCTGTGTGTGACTGCGCAGGGTGCCTGTGTGTGACTGCGCGGGTGCCTGTGTGTGACTGCGCAGGGTGCCTGTGTGTGACTGCGCGGGTGCCTGTGTGTGACTGCGCGGGGTGCCTGTGTGTGACTGCGCGGGTGCCTGTGTGTGACTGCGCGGGTGCCTGTGTGTGACTGCGCAGGGTGCCTGTGTGTGACTGCGCAGGGTGCCTGTGTGTGACTGCGCGGGTGCCTGTGTGTGACTGCGCAGGGTGCCTGTGTGTGACTGCGCAGGGTGCCTGTGTGTGACTGCGCAGGGTGCCTGTGTGTGACTGCGCAGGTGCCTGTGTGTGACTGCGCGGGTGCCTGTGTGTGACTGCGCGGGTGCCTGTGTGTGGCTGCGCAGGGTGCCTGTGTGTGACTGCACGGGTGCCTGTGTGTGACTGCGCGGGGTGCCTGTGTGTGACTGCGCGGGGTGCCTGTGTGTGACTGCGCGGGGCGCCTGCGTGTGACTGCGCGGGCGTGTGTGTGACTGCGCGGGTGCCTGTGTGTGACTGCGCGGGGCGCCTGCGTGTGACTGCGCGGGCGTGTGTGTGACTGCGCGGGTGCCTGTGTGTGGCTGCGCAGGGTGCCTGTGTGTGACTGCGCGGGTGCCTGTATGTTACTGCGCGGGTGTCCTGGGGATTAAGAACATAGGAAATAGAAGCAGGAGTAGGCCATTTGGCCCCTCGAGCCTGCTCCACCATTCAATCAGATCATGGCTGATCTTTGACCTCAACTCCACTTTCCTGCCCAATCCCCATATCCCTTGATTCCCCTAGAGTCCAAAAATCTATCGATCTCAGCCTTGAATATACTCAACGACTGAGCATCCACAGCCCTCTGGGGTAGAGAATTCCAAAGATTCACAACCCTCTGAGTGAAGAAATTCCTCCTCATCTCAGTCTTAAATGGCCGACCCCTTATCCTGTGACTCTGCCCTCTAGTTCTAGACCCTCCATCCAGGGGAAACAACCTGTCAGCGTTTAAGCCCCCTCAGAATCTTATATGTTTCAATGAGATCACTTCTCATTCTTCTAAACTCCAGAGAGTATAGGCCCATTCTACTCAACATTAGCATCTATTAGATAAAATTCAATCAGGTACACAAGGCAAGAAAGGTCCCATTCCAGCCAGGTCGACACAACACATAGAATTATCCACGGGGTAATTATTCAGTATTTAATCACTTTGCATGTTATTGTGCTTGAACTACGAGCTCATTGATTCACTGACCAACACATAACTGTAGGGCAGGTAAACCCTCGCACACTAACAAGGTTTTACATAGAATTACACAGAATGTACAGCACAGAAACAGGCCATTCGGCCCAACTGGTCTATGCTGGTGTTTATGCTCCACATGAGCTTCCTCCCACCTTACTTCATTTCACCCAATCAATATATCCTTCTATTCCTTTCTCTCTCATGTACCTATCTAGCTTCCCCTTTAAAAGCGTCTATGCCAGTCGCCTCAATTACTCCTTGTGTTAGTGAGTTCCACATTCTCACCACTCTCTGAGTAAAGAAGTTTCTTCTGAATTCCCTGTTGGATTTATAAGTGACTATCTTATATTTATGGCCCTTAGTTCTGTGATTTGTGTATCCGCACCCCCAGATCCCTCTGCCCCTCTACCCCATTTCGACTCTTATTTTCCAAGGATTATGTGGCCTCCTTATTCTTCCCACCAAATGTACCTTCAGAACACCATACGTGACTCATTTGTCTTTATCAGAATCTGAGGTTCTGAGTCACACGGGGAGACCTTCTCAGGGCTTTGAAACATGTTACTCACTAACTACTCAACTGACGCCACTTCACGGCTGTCAACCTTCAGCTCGTGGGTCTTTGTGATGCTCTTGATCACTCTCCCTGTCACTACCCCACTGACACTCTCCCTGTCACTACCCCACTGACACTCTCCCTGTCACTACCCCACTGACACTCTCCCTGTCACTACCCCACTGACACTCTCCCTGTCACTACCCCACTGACACTCTCCCTGTCACTACCCCACTGACACTCTCCCTGTCACTACCCCACTGACACTCTCCCTGTCACTACCCCACTGACACTCTCCCTGTCACTACCCCACTGACACTCTCCCTGTCACTACCCCACTGACACTCTCCCTGTCACTACCCCACTGACACTCTCCCTGTCACTACCCCACTGAGTCATTGGCCCTGTACACGGACAGGCCACTCCTTAAGGTGCTGACCCGTTACTAGAGCACAGTTCTGTGGACTCTGGTGTTGTGCACCCACCCAAGTGGCTACTTTTCGTGTGCGAGCTTAGTGTTTTTGAAGTGTAGTCATTGTTGTTATGTAGGGAATGCAGAAGCCAATTTGTGCACAGCAAGATCCCACAAACAACAATGTGACAATGACCAAATAATCTGTTTTTAGGGGTTGGTTGAGGGATAAATATTGGCCCAGGACACCGGGGAGAACTCCCCTGCTCTTCTTTGAACAGTGGCCGTGGGATCTTTTACATCCACCTGAGAGGGCAGACGGGACCTCAGTTTAACATTTCATCCGACAGGAACAGGAGGAGGCCATTCAGCCCCTCGAGCCTGTTCCGCCATTCAATCAGATCATGGCTGATCTGTATCCTAACTCCATCCACCTGCCTTGGCTCCATATCCCTTAATACCCTCCGCTAGCAAAAATCTGTCGATCTCAGATTTAAAATTATTAATTGAGCATCTACTGCTTTCTGTGGGGGAGTTCCACACTTCTACCACCCTCTGTGTGAAAAAGTGTTTCCTAACTTGTCTCCTGAATGGTCTGGCTATGATTATAAGGCTATGTCCCCTTGTCCGAGACTCCCCCACCAGCGGAAAAAGTTTCTCTCTATCTACCCTATCGATTCCTTTCAAAATCCTAAAAACCTCAATCAAATCAGCCCGTAACCTTCCATAGTCCAAGGAATATAAGCCTAGTTTATGGAATCTCTCCTCATAATTTAACCCTTGGAGCCCTGGTAACATTCCGGTGAATCTGCGCTGCACTCCTTCCAAGGCCAATATATCATTTCTAAGGTGCGGTGCCCAGAACTGTACCCAGTACTCCAGACGTGGTCTAACCAGGGCTTTGTATAACTGTAGCAAAACCTCCTCCCCTTTATATTCTAGCCCTCTAGTTATAAAGGCTAACATTCCATTAGCCTTTTTGATTATTTTTTGTACCTGACCACTACATTTTAGTGATCTGTGTACATGGACTCCTAATTCTCTTTGTACCTCCGCTGTTTCGAGCTTTTCACCATTTAAAAATACTCCAATCGATCCTTTTTCGGACCAAAATGGATGACCTCACTCTTACCTGCGTTGAAATCCATCTGCCACAGTTTTGCCCACTCTCTTAATCTATCAATGTCTCTTTGTAATTTTATGCCCCTGTCTACACTACTTACAATGCCACCAATCTCTGTGTCATCGGCAAACTTGGATATGTGGCTCTCTATTGTGTTATCAAAATCATTAATAAATATAGTGAATAGTTGAGGCTCCAGCACAGATCCTTGTGGGACACCCCGAGACACTTCCTTCCAATCCGGGCACCTACCCATTATTCCCCCTCTGTCTTCTACCACCAAACCAATCTCCTAACCAGGTCAATAATTTGCCTTCAATAACAGTCTCTTATGTGGAACCTTAGCGAATGTCTTCTGGAAATCCATATAAACTACATCCATAGACATTCCCCTGTCGACTACTTTAGTTATTTCCTCAAAAAATTCAATTAGATTTGTTAGACATGACCTGCCCTTTGGAAATCCATATTGGCTCTCTCTAATCAGCTCAAATTTCTCTAAGTGCTCAGTCACCCTGTCCTTAATTATAGATTCCAATAACTTCCCCACAACAGATGTTAGACTAACAGGTCTATAATTTCCTGGTTTCTCTCTCTCACCTTTCTTAAATAATGGAGTTACATTTACAATTCTCCAATCTAAAGGGACAATTCCTGAATCGAGAGCTTTGGAAGATTATGGTTAAAGAATCTGCAATTTCCTCATTGACTTCCTTTAAAACCCCGGGGTGGAAACCGTCAGGTCCTGGGGATTGGTCAGTCTTTAGTGCCATTATTTTTTCTAATACTGTTTTCTTGCTGACTTTAACTTCAGTGAGTTCCAGTCCTTGATTCATTATTAGTTTCCCTGGAATGTCGGGTATATTATCCTCTTCCTCCACTGTGAAGACTGACAACAGGTTAGAATTTATTCAAAAACACTGCCATTTCCTTATTTTCATTTGCAATATTACCCATATCTGTGTTTAAAGGGTCCACATTACCTGACTACCCTTTACCTTCAGTGGCCCCCATGAGCACTCCCATAATCAGACAGTCCAGAGCAGGGCTTCCAGACAGCAGAGGGATTCCTGAGTGCAGACAAAGATTCTGATCTGTCACCACAGTCTCTCTGGGTAGCTTCTAACATCTCCCTTTGGTCATAAACTGAACCCAGCCTGATCCACGGTACAGAACACCACTGTTACTGAGACAGTTGGATCAATAAATACACTGCTCATCACCACTCACACTTCATATATATTGAATAACAGTAAAATTCTGTTCTGTACAAGGACCCTCAGTCCAAGTCCATTCACCAACACAGGAGCAAGGGGCTGCACATGTGAGGCCTGTAAGTGCCCGCCTTTATTTATTTGTTATGTAGCAAAGTGAGAGCAAATGACAACTTTCTGTCATGTTTCAGTGTTGACATAATGCAGAAAGGTGTTTCAGTCCTAGAGCCTGTTCCGCATTTAAACATATCATGGCCGATCTGCACCTCAAACCCATTTACCTGCCTTCGTTCCGAATGCCTCAATACCCTTACCCAACAAAACTCTATCGATCTCAATTTGAAAGCTCCAATCGACCCCCAGCATCCACAGCCTTTTGTGGGGAGAGAGTTCCAGATTTCCACTCCCCTTTGTGTGAAGAAGTGCTTCCTGACATCACCCCTGAACGGCCTGGCTCTAATTTTAAGGTTCTGCCCCCTTATTCTGGACTTTCCCACCAGAGGAAATAGTTTCTCTCTATCTACCCTATTGAATCTTTTAATCATTTTAAACATCTCGATTAGATCACCCTTCAACTTCCTAAATTCTAGAGAATACAAGCCAAGCCACTCCCTCCCCTTTCTATTCCAGCCCCCCTGAGGTAAAGGCCAATATTCCATTAGCCTTTTTGATTGCTTTTTGTGCCTGTGCACTAGTTTTTAGTGATGTGTGTACATGGACACCTAAATCTGTTTGCTCCTCCACAGTTCCCAGTCTCTCATCATTAAGAAAATATTCTGATTTGTCTTTCTCAAATCCAAAGTGGATGACCTCACACTTCCCCACATTGAACTCCATTTGCCACAGATTTGCCCACTCACTTAGTCTGACTATATGCCCCACTCTAATTTCCCCCTCCAATCCACACAACTTACTGTGCCTCCCAACTTAGTGTCATCTGCAAACTTGGATATACATCTCTCAATTCCTTCATCCAAGACATTGATAAATATGGGAATGGGCAGCATCTCATGGGCTATCCCCTTGGACCTTACAGAAGCATCTCATCCCTCACCCACTGGGATGGGGCAGGTGAGGAATGAAAGGATTTGCATTTCTATCGCGCCTTTCACGAACCTCAGGACGTCCCAAAGTTCTTCACAGCCAATGAAGTACTTTTGAAGTGTAGTCACTGTTGTAATGTAGGAAATGCGGCAGCCAATTATGCGCACAGCAAGATCCCACAAACAGCAATGAGGTAATGACCAGATAATCTGTTTTTTAGTGATGTTGGTTGAGGGGTAAATATTGGCCCCAGGACACCGGGGAGATCTCCCCTGCTCCTCTTCGAAATAATGACATGGGATCTTTTACATCCACCAGAGTGGGCAGACAGGGCTTCAGTTTAATGCTTCATCCAAGGACAGAAAAACTGCCAAACAACTAATGGGAACGACCTGGGGCAAGGAGGCTAAGAAAACAGGAAATTCTGGAGTAGGGTAAGAAGGAATAGGAAAGGAGTGAGGTAACACACATCCAAGAGAGAGGCATGTCCCCAAACAACGGGGTGTAAAGGGCTGATCGTGATGGAATTTGCCTGAATCGGCATCATTTCCTGTCTCTCTCTACTCTTCTGTTAGACCATCCCGGTGGAATTCTGATTTGTTAATTAAGACCTGATCCCACACCTGGCCCTGGAATCGCTTTGAAAGATTTGTAGTTTGTCTCCGGGCCTGGAAGCATATTAAAAAATTCATGGCCAGCTGATATCGGGGCTGGCACTGCGCTCATTTGTATTCTGACAGTACGCCTCTCCTTCTGAAGCACGGCAAACAAAACCTCTCCCTATCACCCAGTGGTGAGCCCGCGGGGACGTGGAATATGGCTGTGAATATTGAGGGGCTTGTCTCCATCACGATTGCTTTGATCGATGAGCTGGATCCTGATGTCAGTGTGCACGGAGCTGAGGGTCACACCACCCCCGACTGCAGTCAAACGAGGAGCTTCCAATGTACTGAATTCTGCTGCTCATTACTGGAGCAGAGCAGTGAATATCCAGACTGAAATCCTTTGATCGTGGCGTTGGATTGGGAATACCGATCCTAACAACCATAAACCAAATCCTCAATGGCTTTACTTGCAGCTTTTACAGACCAAGAGCAAAATTCAAATTACTTTAGTGGAGGAGGGGGTGTGAAGGAGCCCGGTGTTCGGGGTGGGGGGGGGTGTGGGGAGCTCAGTGGGGGGGGGAGACGAGTGGGGGAGAGCCCAGTAGTGGGGTGGGGGGATGGATGGAGGAGAGCCCAGTGTTGGGGGCGAGTGGGGGAGAGCCCAGTAGTGGGGGAGGGGGTGGAGGGGAGCCCAGTGTTTGGGTGGACGGGGGTGGGGTGGGGGGAGAGCCCAGTAGCGGGGGAGGGGAGCCCAGTGTTGGGGGTGGGGGGAGAGCCCAGTAGCAGGGGAGGGGGTGGAGGGGAGCCCAGTGTTGGGGTGGACGGGGTGTGGAGGAGAGCCCAGTGTTGGGGGAGGGGGTGGAGGGGAGACCAGTATTGGGGGGAGGGGGGGTGGGTGGAGAGCCCAGTATTGGGGGGAGGGGGGGAGGGGAGCCCAGTGGTGGGGGAGGGGGTGGAGGGGAGCTCAGTGTTGGTGTGGACGGGGTGGGGGGTGGGGGGAGAGCCCAGTGGTGGGGGAGGGGGTGGAGGGGAGCCCAGTATTGGGGGGAGTGGGTGGGTGGAGAGCCCAGTGTTGGGGGGAGAGGGGGGTGGGTGGAGAGCCCAGTGTTGGGGTGGATGGGAGGGGGTGGAGGGGAGCCCAGTGTTGGGGGGAGAGGGGGAGGGTGGAGAGTCCAGTGTTGGGGGGAGAGGGGGGTGGGTGGAGAGCCCAGTGTTGGGGTGGACGGCGGGGGGGGGGGGGGGTGGAGGAGAGCCCAGTGTTGGGGTGGACGGCGGGGGGGGGGGGGGTGGAGGAGAGCCCAGTGGCGGGAGGCGTTCCCAGAGAGTTTGGGGATGTGGAAGCTCTGCCAATCTTTATTTAATTAAAACTTCCCGGACTCGAGCCCGATTGATCACATGTCCATCGGTTGGGAACGGGAACTTGGCAGCAGGAGGCCACGGCCAGGGACTCGCGGGAACGACCTCCGGACGCAATGGATGGAGGGGGTTCCAGGGCAATTGGAGTGGGATTGGCTAGACTGGAGATTCCCCGGACATTGGAGGGAGGGGGAGACTGGGGGTTCCTTGGAGATTGGGGGAGGGGAGATTGGGTGTTCCCTGGAGATCGCAGGGGAGGGGAGATTGGGTGTTCCCTGGAGATTGCGGGGGGGGGGGAGATTGGGCGTTCCCTGGACATCGTGGGGGAGGGGAGATTGGGCGTTCCCTGGACATCGTGGGGGAGGGGAGATTGGGCGTTCCCTGGAGATTGCGGGGGAGGGAAGATTGGGCGTTCCCTGGAGATCGCGGGGGAGGGGAGATTGGGCGTTCCCTGGAGATCGCGGGGGAGGGGAGATTTGGCGTTCCCTGGAGATTGCGGGGGAGGGGAGATTGGGCGTTCCCTGGTGATCGCGGGGGAGGGGAGATTGGGCGTTCCCTGGTGATCGCGGGGGAGGGGAGATTGGGCGTTCCCTGGTGATCGCGGGGGAGGGGAGATTGGGCGTTCCCTGGACATCGCGGGGGAGGGGAGATTGGGCGTTCCCTGGAGATCGCGGGGGAGGCCGGGAATTGGGAAGACCAAGGACCCCTTGAGGCACCTGGGGAGAGAACTCCTGCTCCTCTTGGCCCACGAGGATTTCAAAGAGAAGAAAGTTTCTAGGCCTCGGCTGCTTCTGGCCAGCCAGCTCCTCCGGCCGTGGTTTGTTGCCGGGCGGGACTCCGGCTGTGGTTTGTTGCCGGGCAGGACTCCGGCTGTGGTTTGTTGCCGGGCGGGACTCCAGCTGTGGTTCCGTTGCCGGGCGGGACTCCAGCTGTGGTTCTGTTGCCGGGCGGGACTCCGGCTGTGGTTCTGTTGCCGGGTGGGACTCCGGCTGTGGTTTGTTGCCGGGCGGGACTCCGGCTGTGGTTCTGTTGCCGGGCGGGACTCCGGCTGTGGTTTGTTGCCGGGCGGGACTCTGGCTGTGGTTTGTTGCCGGGCAGGACTCCGGTTGTGGTTCTGTTGCCGGGCGGGACTCCGGCCGTGGTTTGTTGCCGGGCGGGACTCCGGCTGTGGTTTTGTTGCCGGGCGGGACTCCGGCTGTGGTTCTATTGTCGGGCGGGACTCCGGCTGTGGTTTGTTGCCGGGCGGGACTCCGGCTGTGGTTTGTTGCCGGGTGGGACTCCGGCTGTGGTTTGTTGCCGGGCGGGACTCCGGCTGTGGTTTGTTGCCGGGCGGGACTCCGGCTGTGGTTTGTTGCCGGGTGGGACTTCGGTTGTGCTTCTGTTGCCGGGCGGGACTTCGGTTGTGCTTCTGTTGCCGGGCAGGACTCCGGCTGTGGTTCTGTTGCCGGGCGGGACTCCGGCTGTGGTTTGTTGCCGGGCGGGACTCCGGCTGTGGTTCTGTTGCTGGGCGGGACTCCGGCTGTGGTTTGTTGCCGGGCGGGACTCCGGCTGTGGTTTGTTGCCGGGCGGGACTCCAGCTGTGGTTTGTTGCCGGGCGGGACTCCGGCTGTGGTTCTGTTGCCGGGCGGGACTCCAGCTGTGGTTTGTTGCCGGGCAGGACTCCGGCTGTGGTTCTGTTGCCGGGCGGGACTCCGGCTGTGGTTTGTTGCCGGGTGGGACTCCGGCTGTGGTTTGTTGCCGGGCGGGACTCCGGTTGTGGTTTGTTGCCGGGCGGGACTCCGGCTGTGGTTCTGTTGCCGGGCGGGACTCCGGCTGTGGTTTGTTGCCGGGCGGGACTCCAGCTGTGGTTTGTTGCCGGGCGGGACTCCGGCTGTGGTTCTGTTGCCGGGCGGGACTCCAGCTGTGGTTCTGTTGCCGGGCGGGACTCCAGCTGTGGTTTGTTGCCGGGCGAGACTCCGGCTGTGGTTTGTTGCCGGGCGGGACTCCGGCTGTGGTTTGTTGCCGGGCGGGACTCCAGCTGTGGTTTGTTGCCGGGCGGGACTCCGGCTGTGGTTTGTTGCCGGGCGGGACTCCGGCTGTGGTTTGTTGCCGGGCGGGACTCCGGCTGCGTAGAAATTAATATTACTTTGCGGTG
Organism: Heptranchias perlo; assembly: GCF_035084215.1. Taxonomy (NCBI): domain Eukaryota; kingdom Metazoa; phylum Chordata; class Chondrichthyes; order Hexanchiformes; family Hexanchidae; genus Heptranchias; species Heptranchias perlo. The sequence goes on along the minus strand of NC_090352.1, from coordinate 40,280,869 downwards.
TCAATGACATCATCAGGCCGCAACTTTCGTGTCTTAAGTAGGCCCCCACCGGCATTTAGCGGGAGCCTCATCCAGAGCCTGATTCACCGGTGGGAATATTTCAGTGACTGGGATCACAGCGGCTTAGAATTGGGATTCAGAATTTTAAGATTTTAACCCTTCGATCAACCCTCTCCCGCCCTTCAGAGGTTAAAATTGAGTCCCAGAATCTGTCGCTTCTAAACATGCGATTTCTAAGAATATGACTTTAATTACAGTCAAAATCAGGAATTCTCACACTTTCCATTAAAAGAGCAATTCCATCTCTGGTTTTATTTATTCCACAGAGTTTTAGTCTTAAGGATACAGTAAAGTGGAGAGTTTCCTGCTGCGACTCACTGACCTCAGACGGCTCGGTATGTAACCTGTCCGCTCCTCCCTGGCCGGTCTGCACTGCAATCACCCGTTCATGGGGTCACTAAGCAGATCAGATACGGCCAATTCACATTGATCGAAATTTACTGATTTCCCATCAGTTCCGGTGGGGGAGGGCATCTGCTGACCAGTTCCAGGAGATGTGGTTTCGGTCAAAACTGGCACGTTTAAAGAAGCAGAGTGTTGAGAGGAATGGGCCAGGTGCTGACTCAGCCTGGACACCTTCTCTTTGTCCTCATACTCTACGGAGTGTATTATAAGAAGGACAGGCATGGAATACCCACTCACAACGAGCTGGACATTTGTTACTGTCCAACTCTAGCCTGGAAAACACGCAGCTCACAAACTAACTTCAATGTCTGTCCCTCCATCTCCAGTCCCTCAGTGTATCTGTTACTCCATCTCCAGTCCCTCAGTGTATCTGTCCCTCCATCTCCAGTCCTTCAGTGTATCTGTCCCTCCATCTCCAGTCCCTCAGTGTATCTGTCCCTCCATCTCCAGTCCCTCAGTGTATCTGTCCCTCCATCTCCAGTCCCTCAGTGTATCTGTCCCTCCATCTCCAGTCCCTCAGTGTATCTGTCCCTTCATCTCCAGTCCCTCAATGTGTCTGTCCCTGCATCTCCAGTCCCTCAGTGTTTCTATCCCTCCATCTCCCTCCCTCAGTTTACCTGTCCCTCCATCTCCAGTCCCTCAGTGTATCTGATCCTCCATCTCCCATCCCTCAGTGTGTCTGTTACTCCATCTCCAGTCCCTCAGTGGATCTGTCCCTCCATCTCTAGTCCCTCAGTGTATCTGTCCCTCCATCTCCAATCCCTCAGTGTATCTGTCGCTCTATCTCCAGTCCCTCTGTGTGTCTATCCCTCAATCTCCAGTCCCTCAGTGTGTCTGTCCCTCCATCTTTTTTTTATTTGTTCATGGGATGTGGGTGTCGCTGGTGAGGCCAGCATTTATTGCCCATCCCTAATTGCCCTTGAGAAGGTGGTGGTGAGCCGCCTTCTTGAACCGCTGCAGTCCGTGTGGTGAAGGTTCTCCCACAGTGCTGTTAGGGAGGGAGTTCCAGGATTTTGACCCAGCGACGATGAAGGAACGGCCAATATATTTCAAGTAGGGATGGTGTGTGACTTGGAGGGGAACGTGCAGGTGGTGTTGTTCCCATGTGCCTGCTGCTCTTGTTCTTCCAGGTGGTAGAGGAGGTAACAAGGAGGGTTGATGAGGATAGTGCATTTGATGTAGTCTACATGGATTTTAGCAAGGCTTTTGACAAAGTCCCACATGGTAGACTGGTCAAAAAGGTACAAGCCCACGGGATCCAAGGGAAAGTGGCAAATTGGATCCAAAATTGGCTCAGTGGCAGGAAGCAAAGAGTAATGGTCGACGGGTGTTTTTGTGACTGCAAGGCTGTTTCCAGTGGGGTTCCGCGGGGCTCAGTACTGGGTCCCTTGCTTTTTGTGGTATATATTAATGATTTGGACTTGAATGTAGGGTCATCATCAAGAAGTTTGCAGATGATACAAAAATTGGCCGTGTGGTTGATAGTGAGGAGGAGAGCTGTAGACTGCAGGAAGATATCAATGGACTGGTCAGGTGGACAGAAGAGTGGCAAATGGAGTTCAATCTGGAGAAGTGTGAGGTAATGCATTTGTGGAGGGCAAACAAGGCAAGGGAATACACAATAAATGGGAGGATACTGAGAGATGTTGAGGAAGTGAGGAACCTTGGAGTGCATGTCCACAGATCCTTGAAGGTAGCAGGACAGGTAGATAAGGTGGTTAAGAAGGCATACGGGATACTTTCCTTTATTAGCCAAGGCATAGAATATAAGGGCAGGGAGGTTAAGTTGGAACTGAATAAAACACTGGTTAGGCCACAGCTTGAGTACTGTATACAGTTCTGGTCAAATAGTGGGGAACCAAGGGGCTAATGAGAGTGAGGAACTTAAAGTAATTAATATCAGTAAAGAAAAAGCACTGGGGAAATTAATGGGACTAAAAGCCAACAAATCCCCTGGACCTGATGACCTACATCCTCGGGTTCTAAAAGAGGTGGCTGCAGAGATAGTGGATGCATTGGTTGTGATCTTCCAGAATTCCCTAGAATGTAGAACTGTCCCAGTGGATTGGAAGGTAGCAAATGTAACCCCGCTATTCAAGAAAGGAGGGAGAGAGAAAACAGGGAACTACAGGCCAGTTAGCCTGACATCAGTCATCGGAAAAATGCTGGAATCCATTATTAAGGAAGTGGTAACAGGGCACTTAGAAAATCATAATATGATTAGGTGGAATCAACATGGTTTTATGAAAGGGAAATCGTGTTTGACAAATTTATTAGAGTTTTCTGATGGTGTAACTAACAGGTTAGATGAATGAGACCCAGTTAATGGAGTATATTTGGATTTTCAAAAGGCATTCGATAAGGTGCCACATAAGAGTTTGTTCCACAAGATTAGGGCTCATGGGGTTGGGGGTAATATATTAGCTTGGATAGAGGATTGGTTAATGGACAGAAAACAGAGAGTAGGGATAAACGGGTCATTTTCAGGTTGGCAGGCTGTAACTAGTGGGGTGCTGCAAGGATCAGTGCTTGGGCCTCAGCTATTTACAATCTATGTTGATGAGTGCAGCTCCAACAACACTCAAGAAGCTCGACACCATCCAGGACAAAGCAGTCCGCTTGATTGGCACCCCATCCACCACCCTAAACATTCACTCCCTTCACCACCAGCGCACAGTGGCTGCAGTGTGTACCATCCACAGGATGCACTGCAGCACCTCCCAAACCCGCAACCTCTACCACCTAGAAGGACAAGAGCAGCAGGTACATGGGAACAACACCACCTGCACGTTCCCCTCCAAGTCACACACCATCCCGACTTGGAAATATATCGCCGTTCCTTCATCGTCGCTGGGTCAAAATCCTGGAACTCCCTTCCTAACAGCACTGTGGGAGAACCGTCACCACACGGACTGCAGCAGTTCAAGAAGGCGGCTCACCACCACCTTCTCAAGGGCAATTATGGATGGGCAATAAATGCCGGCCGCACCAGCGATGCCCACATCCCATGAACTTATCAAAAAAAATTTTTTAAATGTTAATGACTTAGATGAATGGACTGAGTGTAATGTATCCAAGTTTGCTGATGATACACAGCTAGGTGGGAAAGTAAGCTGTGAGGAGGACACAAAGAGTCTGCAAAGGGATACAGACAGGTTAAGTGAGTGGGCAAGAAAGTGGCAGATGAAACATAATGTGGGGAAATGTGAGGTTATTCACTTTGGTAGGAAGAATAGAAAAACAGAATATTTTTAAATGGTGAGAAACTATTAAATGTTGGTGTTTGGAGGGATTTGGGTGTCCTTGTACATGAAACACAGAAAGTTAACATGCAGGTACAGCAAGCAATTAGGGAAGTAAATGGTATGTTGGCCTTTATTGCAAGGGGGTTGGAGTACAAGAGTAAGGAAGTCTTACTACAATCGTACAGGGCTTTGGTGAGACCTCACCTGGAATACTGTGTACAGTTTTGGTCTCCTTATCCAGGGAAGGATATACTTGCTTTAGAGGTGGTGCAATGAAGGTTCACTAGATTGATTCCTGGGATGAGAGGGTTGTCCTATGAGGAGAGATTGAGTAGAATGGGCCTATACTCTCTGGAGTTTAGAAGAATGAGAGGTGATCTCATCGAAATATATAAAATTATGAGAGGGCTTGACAGGGTCGATGCTGAGAGACTGTTTCCCCTGGCTGGAGAGTCTAGAACGAGGGGTCATAGACTCAGGATAAGGGGTCGGCCATTTAGGATTGAGGTGAGGAGGAATTTCTTCACTCAGAGGGTTGTGAACCTTTGGAATTCTCTACCCCAGAGGGCTGTGGATGCCGAGTCGTTGAGTATATTCAAGGCTGAGATCGATAGATTTTTGGACTCCACGGGAATCAAGGGATATGGGGATCGGGCAGGAAAGTGGAGAGTGGCGGAGCAGGCTCGAGGGGCCCTATGGCCTGCTCCTGCTGCGATATCTTATGTTCCTATGTTGGACTGAGTGAGTGTGATGTCGGACTGGGTGAGTGTGATGCCGGAGTGGGTGAGACGTCCAGTGAAAGTCAGCATCTTCAGGGACTCCAGTGCAAAATAATTTGTCTTTTCTGTAAAAGGCAAATTGTTAGAATCATAGAATCATAGAATCAAAGAAGTTTACAAAACGGAAACAGGCCCTTCGGCCCAACATGTCCATGTCGCCCAGTTTATACCACTAAGCTAGTCCCAATTGCCTGCACTTGGCCCATATCCCTCTATACCCATCTTACCCATGTAACTGTCCAAATGCTTTTTAAAAGACAAAATTGTACCCGCCTCCACTACTGCCTCTGGCAGCTTGTTCCAGACACTCACCACCCTTTGAGTGAAAAAATTGCCCCTCTGGACCCTTTTGTATCTCTCCCCTCTCACCTTAAATCTATGCCCCCTCGTTATAGACTCCCCTACCTTTGGGAAAAGATTTTGACTATCTACCTTATCTATGCCCCTCATTATTTTATAGACTTCTATAAGATCACCCCTAAACCTCCTACTCTCCAGGGAAAAAAGTCTCAGTCTATCCAACCTCTCCCTATAAGTCAAACCATCAAGTCCCGGTAGCATCCTAGTAAATCTTTTCTGCACTCTTTCTAGTTTAATAATATCCTTTCTATAATAGGGTGACCAGAACTGTACACAGTACTCCAAGTGTGGCCTTTCTAATGTCTTGTACAACTTCAACAAGACATCCCAACTCCTGTATTCAATGTTCTGACCAATGAAACCAAGCATGCTGAATGCCTTCTTCACCATCCTATCCACCTGTGACTCCACTTTCAAGGAGCAATGAACCTGTATTCCTAGATCTCTTTGTTCTATAACTCTCCCCAACGCCCTACCATTAACGGAGTAGGTCCTGGCCCGATTCGATCTACCAAAATGCATCACCTCACATTTATCTAAATTAAACTCCATCTGTCATTCATCGGCCCACTGGTCCAATTTATCAAGATCCCGTTGCAATCCTGGTGTCATCTGCAAAATTACGAACCATGCCTCCTAAATTCTCATCCAAATCATTAATATAAATAACAAATAACAGCGGACCCAGCACCGATCCCTGAGGCACACCGCTGGTCACAGGCATCCAGTTTGAAAAACAACCCTCTACAACCACCCTCTGTCTTCTGTCGTCAATCCAATTTTGTATTCAATTGGCTACCTCACCTTGGATCCCGTGAGATTTAACCTTATGTAACAACCTACCATGCGGTACCTTGTCAAAGGCATTGCTAAAGTCCATGTAGACCACGTCTACTGCACAGCCCTCATCTATCTTCTTGGTTACCCCTTCAAAAAACTCAATCAAATTCGTGAGACATGATTTTCCTCTCACAAAACCATGCTGACTGTTCCTAATCAGTCCCTGCCTCTCCAAATGCCTGTAGATCCTGTCTCTCAGAATACCCTCTAACATCTTACCCACTACAGATGTCAGGCTCACCGGTCTGTAGTTCCCAGGCTTTTCCCTGCCGCCCTTCTTAAAGAAAGGCACAACATTTGCTACCCTCCAATCTTCAGGCACCTCACCTGTAGCTGTCGATGATTCAAATATCTCTGCTAGGGGACCCGCAATTTCCTCCCTAACCTCCCATAACGTCCTGCGATACATTTCATCAGGTCCCGGAGATTTATCTACCTTGATGCGCGTTAAGACTTCCAGCACCTCCCTCTCTGTAATATGTACACTCCTCAAGACATCACTATTTATTTCCCCAAGTTCCCTAACATCCATGCCTTTCTCAACCGTAAATACCGATGTGAAATATTCATTCAGGATCTCACCCATCTCTTGTGGTTCCGCACATAGATGACCTTGTTGATCCTTAAGAGGCCCTACTCTCTCCCTAGTTACTCTTTTGCCCTTTATGTATTTGTAGAAGCTCTTTGGATTCTCCTTTGCCTTATCTGCCAAAGCAATCTCATGTCCCCTTTCTGCCCTCCTGATTTCTCTCTTAACTCTACTCCGGCAATCTCTATACTCTTCAAGGGATCCACTTGATCCCAGCTGTCTATGCATGTCATATGCCTCCTTCTTCTTTTTGTCTAGGGCCTCAATCTCCCGAGTCATCCAAGGTTCCCTACTTTTACCAGCCTTGCCCTTCACTTTATAAGGAATGTGCTTACCCTGAACCCTGGTTAACACACTTTTGAAAGCCTCCCACTTACCTTTGCCTGCCAACAGACTCTCCCAATCAACTTCTGAAAGTTTCTGTCTAATACCATCAAAATTGGCCTTTCCCCAATTTAGAATTTTAACTTTTGGGCCAGACCTATCATTCTCCATAGCTATCTTAAAACTAATGGAATTATGATCACTGGTCCCAAAGTGATCCCTCACTAACACTTCTGTCACCTGCCCTTCCTTATTTCCCAAGAGGAGGTCAAGTTTTGCCCCCTCTCTAGTCAGGTCATCCACATACTGAATGAGAAATTCCTCCTGAATACACTCAACAAATTTCTCTCCATCCAAGCCCCTAATGCTATGGCTGTCCCAGTCAATGCTGGGAAAGTTAAAGTCCCCTGCTATTACCACCCTATTTTTCTTGCAGCTGTCTGTAATCTCCTTACATATTTGCTCCTCAATTTCCCGTTGACTATTTGGGGGTCTGTAGTACAATCCTATCAAAGTGATCTCTCCCTTCTTATTTTTCAGTTCTATCCATATAGACTCAGTGGGCGCACCCTCGGATATATCCCCTCTCACTACTGCCGTGATGTTCTCCCTAATCAAGAACGCAACTCCCCCTCCTCTCTTACCTCCTGCTCTATCTTTCCTATAGCATCTGTACCCTGGAACATTGAGCTGCCAGTCCTGCCCCTCCCTTAGCCATGTTTCAGTAATAGCTATAACATCCCAGTCCCATGTACCCATCCATGCCCTGAGTTCATCTGCCTTGCCCATCAGACTTCTTGCATTGAAATAAATGCAGTTTAATCTAGACTTCCCTTGGTCTTTGCCCTGCTTTCTCAGACCATCTGTCCAGTCATGTTCTGTACACTCTCCCTTACTGCCTTTTGTTTCTGTCACCACTTTACTTCCCACTGACTTCCTGCATCGGTTCCCATCCCCCTGCCACATTAGTTTAAACCCTCCCCAAAAGCACTAGCAAACACTCCCCCTAGGACATTGGTTCCAGTCCTGCCCAGATGCAGACCTTCCAATTTGTATTGGTCCCACCTCCCCCAGAACCGGTTCCAATGGCCCAGGAATTTGAATCCCTCCCTCTTGCACCATCTCTCAAGCCACGTATTCATCCTAGCTATCCTGTCATTCCTACTCTGACTAACCCGTGGCACTGGTAGCAATCCTGAGATTACTACCTTTGAGGTCCTACTTTTTAGTTTAACTCCTAACTCCCTAAATTCAGCTTGTAGGACCTCATCCCGTTTTTTACCTATATCGTTGGTACCTATATGCACCACGACAACTGGCTGTTCACCCTCCCCCTCCAGAATGTCCTGCAGCCGCTCCGAGACATCCCTGACCCTTGCACCAGGGAGGCAACATACCATCCTGGAGTCTCGGTTGCGTCCGCAGAAACGCCTGTCTATTCCCCTTACAATCGAGTCCCCTATCACTATAGCTCTGCCACTCTTTTTCCTGCCCTCCTGTGCAGCAGAGCCAGCCACGGTGCCATGAACCTGGCCGCTGTCACCTTCCCCTGGTGAGCCATCTCCCCCAACAGTATCCAAAACGGTATACCTGTTTTGGAGGGAGATGACCGCAGGGGACCCCTGCACTGCCTTCCTACTCTTCCTCTGTCTGTTGGTCACCCATTCACTATCTCCCTCAGTAATTTTTATCTGTGGTGTGACCAACTCACTGAACGTGCTATCCACGACTTTAGGCGTCTCTTGCTTTGTCCGAGTGCCTATCTGGCCCCATTAGGTTGGATGATAGGTCAGTTCCCCAGGATTCTGTTGTCAGTAACTGTGCCTCTATGTGGCTGCTCTGTGGAACTGCAATGAGATGAAGGGACGAGGCTCATGGACAGTGAATTTAATCCACTTCCTCAAATAGAATTGCATCGAATGTGCAGCACAGAAAAAGGCCGTTCGGCCCAACAGGTCTGTGCTGGTGTTTATGCTCCACACCTGCCTAGTCAGTAAATTGGTTGAGTCGCCACATATGTTTATAAATAAGTTTGTTGAACTTAATAGCAAGTCCGTGTAGTTACACAGAAAATAATCCTTACCCCCCTGAATGAACAGCAACTCTGTACAGTAACCAGTGAATTACCCGAACCCTGCTGAGTATACAATGATGCTGTATAATTACACAACAAATTGAATTGATAAGGTGCCTTTGTATCTTTGGCTGTAGCGGATTATTACTGAATCTTGTCTTGCTGGTCACGGTGCACATGGGGTTAAGTTGGTTATGGCTGGAGGTTCCAGAGCCCAGACTGTCTGCTCGACACTCTGCAGTGAATGGGTTTTAGATGAGGAGATTGAATGGGGACCTCGTTTGACAGGCTGATCAATGGCGTGTCATTCCATTCAATTCACGTATCGCACGTGATTGCCAGCCTGAGCATCCATTTAAAGTACTTGGTTTGATTGACAGCTGAGTGTGCAGTGAGTGGTGGAGATCCATTGACAGGGAGCTGTGTATTCAGCAAACTGTCCACCCCTCACTACTCAGTCTGTAGCTTTCAGGGGCAAGATTCCAGTCAAAGGGGGAGGAAGTGATGCTCCAGTGGTACAGAGTCCTGGTCAGACCCCATCCGGAGACTGGGTTCTGTTCTGGGCACCGCACCTCAGGAAGGATATATTGGCCTTGGAGGGGGTGCAGCTCAGATTCACCAGAATGATATCCAGGGCTTAGATGGTTAAATTACAAGGACAGGTTGCACAGACAAGGCTTGTATTCCCTCGAGTTTAGAAGATTAAAGGGGAGTGGAAATCTGGAACTCTCTCCCCCAAAAGGCTGTTGAGGTGGGGACAATTGGAGCCTTCCAGACTGAGATCGATAGATTTTTGTTGGGTATCGAGGGATATGGAGCAAAGGAGGGTAAATGGGGTTAAGATACAGATCAACCATGGTCTGACTGAATGCCGGAACAGGCTCGAGGGGCTGAATGGCCTCTTCCTGTTCCTGTGTAACTAAAGATGTCTGTGGTACCAAGTTACGCTGTAGGAAGTGAGGTCATGTCAGGGGTCAGTCTCACCTCGAGGGTCAGTGCTGGAGAAGTGTCTTTGTAATTTTTGACATTTTGAGGAGAGTTGTTAAGTTTCGACTTCCTGCCCATATCCTGTTAGCACTGAATGCTCTTCATTTATCTGTAAAATGGCAAATACATTTATCTTGTGATTTACAGCTAGAGTCACTGTCTGATGGAGTGTCAATCGAGCCTCTGGGTCAGTAGGCTGAGGATTCAAGTCTCACTCCAGGGACTCGAGTCCATAATCCAGGCTGACACTCCCAGCGCAGTACTGAGGGAGTGCAGCACTGTCGGAGGGTCAGTACTGAGGGAGTGCAGCACTGTCGGAGGGTCAGTACTGAGGGAGCGCAGCACTGTCGGAGGGTCAGTACTGAGGGAGCGCAGCACTGTCGGAGGGTCAGTACTGAGGGAGCGCCGCACTGTCGGAGGGTCAGTACTGAGGGAGCGCCGCACTGTCGGAGGGTCAGTACTGAGGGAGCGCCGCACTGTCGGAGGGTCAGTACTGAGGGAGCGCCGCACTGTCGGAGGGTCAGTACTGAGGGAGTGCCGCACTGTCGGAGGGTCAGTACTGAGGGAGCGCCGCACTGTCGGAGGGTCAGTACTGAGGGAGTGCCGCACTGTCGGAGGGTCAGTACTGAGGGAGCGCTGCACTGTCGGAGGGTCAGTACTGAGGGAGCGCTGCACTGTCGGAGGGTCAGTACTGAGGGAGCGCTGCACTGTCGGAGGGTCAGTACTGAGGGAGTGCTGCACTGTCGGAGGGTCAGTACTGAGGGAGTGCTGCACTGTCAGAGGGTCAGCACTGAGGGAGAGCTGCACTGTCGGAGGGTCAGTACTGAGGGAGCGCTGCACTGTCGGAGGGTCAGCACTGAGGGAGAGCTGCACTGTCGGAGGGTCAGTACTGAGGGAGCGCCGCACTGTCGGAGGGTCAGTACTGAGGGAGCGCTGCACTGTCGGAGGGTCAGTACTGAGGGAGCGCTGCACTGTCGGAGGGTCAGTACTGAGGGAGCGCTGCACTGTCGGAGGGTCAGTACTGAGGGAGCGCTGCACTGTCGGAGGGTCAGTACTGAGGGAGCGCTGCACTGTCGGAGGGTCAGTACTGAGGGAGCGCTGCACTGTCGGAGGGTCAGTACTGAGGGAGCGCTGCACTGTCGGAGGTGCCGCCTTTCGGATGAGACAGTAAACCGAGGCCCCGTCTGCCCTCTCAGGTGGGCATAAAAGATCCCATGTCACTATTTTGATGAAGAGCAGGGGAGTTCTCCCCGGTGTCCTGGGGCCATTATTTATCCCTCAACCAACATCTCTAAAAACAGATGATCTGGTCATTATCTCATTGCTGTTTGTGGGATCTTGCTGTGCGCAAATTGGCTGCTGTGTTTCCTACATTACAACAGTGACTACACTTCAAAAGTACCTCATTGGCTGTAAAGCACTTTGGGACGTCCTGAGGTGGTGAAAGGCGCTATAGAAATGCAAATCTTTCTATCTTTCTTAATTGTCCACCTTTTGAAGGTGAGGAGAGATGTTCGAGGACAATGTGGGGCCTCCGTTTGGATCTCGGGCAGGAATGGGATACCTTGGTTGGTAGAGAATGTGAGATCTGCTTGTAGCTGTGACACTGGAGCCAGGGAAAGATCTAACGGAAAAACCCGGGATGGTCGGGTTTGATGCTGGTATCTTGCGGCACATTTTCAACCCGAAAGTGATTGTCCCAGGACCCTGCCCCACTGTAAGAGAAAGTCAGCACTGCCTGGCATTTGAAACCAGGCTCTGTATCTGACTTTCAATCCAGTGCTCAACACACACACAGACTTCGAAATTTTACGTTAATTCATTTTGTGAAAGTTTGTTAATCTTTTGTGAAGGTAACACGGAGAACAGAGCTTCCCGCTGTGAATGTGTTCGTTATGTGAATCCCAGAGTCCAGTTCTTGATGACGATTCTCTGCACCTCTCCCCCTGCTGCCTCGTGCTGCGTCTCTCAATCCCCCTCTCCAGTACTTGGAGCTGATCCACTGCTAACCTTGCTCTCCTTCACCAATACCAGCCGTGCTGATCTATATTGGTTACGCATGGCCTGAACAAAAGTACACACGAACACATTCTCTCTCGCTGACTCACCCGGGTCTCTGAGTCTCACAGACACACTGGAGGGGGCTGCATTCGTTGCCATGGTGATTGCTGCAAAGCTACGTGAACTTGCTGTAGATGAGAGTTTTGAAGCAGCGTATTGTCTGCATCACACTCCCTTCTTCTTCCAAGCCTCACTCTTACCTTTTGCTTCTGAGGCACTTGATGAGGTGGCAGACGCTTCCATTATCTCCACTTAGCACTGGTACTCCAGGCTTAAAGTGGTAACTGTGCAGTACTGAGCCACACAGGCCAGACAGGTCCCAGCTTCCACCCCCAGTCAATGCTGAGTTCCCTGATTAGAGCTAAGAATTAGGATGTTACAATCGCCCTCAGGGTCTCTGTTCCTTATCAATTTCAGTGCAACATTCAGGGGGGTCTGAAACCCATGGGGCCTGTCTGGGGTGCGGATACCTGGGGCCTGTCTAGGGTCTGGATCCCTGGGGCCTGGATCCCTGGGGCCTGTATGGGGTCTGGATCCCTGGGGCCTGTATGGGGTCTGGATCCCTGGGGCCTGTCTGGGGTCTGGATCCCTGGGGTCTGGATCCCTGGGGCCTGTCTGGGGTGCGGATCCCTGGGGCCTGTCTGGGGTGCGGATCCCTGGGCCTGTCTGGGGCCTGGATCCCTGGGCCTGTATGGGGCCCGGATCCCTGTCTGGGGCCTGGATCCCTGTCTGGGGCCCGGATCCCTGGGCCTGTATGGGGCCTGGATCCCTGGGCCTGTCTGGGGCCCGGATCCCTGTCTGGGGCCCGGATCCCCGTATGGGGCCCGGATCCCTGGGCCTGTCTGGGGCCCGGATCTCTGTCTGGGGCCTGGATCCCTGTCTGGGGCCCGGATCTCTGTCTGGGGCCCGGATCTCTGTCTGGGGCCCGGATCCCCGTATGGGGAGGGTTAGACCTGCCCTCCTGCCTCTTGCACCGAGACCTGCGACGAACTTTTGGACGTTTACACCAGGGGTCGATTCATTGGCTGTCTGAGAATCATTACTGCAAATGCTTCATGATTGGCTGCTGGAACTTGATTCCACCAATGAAATGGAGCATTTAAACTGCGCTCCTTTTCAATTCTGTTAACATGCTGTGAAATTCCAGCCGGAGGACGACCCAGACTCCTGGTTAAAGCAGTGCCCTTGCTGGCATGGCGGGTCAGTTCGTCCGCCTCAGCTGTGGGTGTTTCTATTCTCTCCGCTCCGTGCTGTAGACAGACTGTCTTTGACATCGATGCTGCATTACTCAGCGGGTCATGACCTCCTTAATAAGATGACATTTGATGTTCGTCTCCAACACCATAGAAACTGTGATTGTTCTGCAGCTTCCCCAGAATTAAAAATAAACTCCACTGACACAGAGACGTTAAATGACCCTCTCGAAATGTCAACATGTTGTTTTTGGTTCGTTCTTTTGGGGCATCACAGATCAGCCAGTTGCTGAAAATTCCGTCTCAGTCAGTTTCTGATTGTCATTGTGGAGAACGCAGTTGGGAGGGAATGTGGAAGGAACTCTTGTAACTGGTCTTGGGCCAATTACACAATGCTGAGGTTCTCTGCCCTGCTACACAAGAAACAATTCATTATATACCTGCTCATGGTCACAATTCCCACTCTCCACTCCCACACTCTTCCCAATTGCCACATACTCATTATTTAATACACTTTTACCGATTCCACATGAAAACAATATTCAGCTGCTGTAGGAGGGAGGTGGAAGTGAGGAACTCTCTCCCACAGAAAGCAAGAGGTGCTCGCTCAATTGATCAGTTGAAATCTGAGATCAATAGATTTTTGCTAGCGAAGGGTATTATGGGATATGGAGCAAAGGAGGGTAAATGGAGTTAGGATACAGATCAGCCATGATCTGATTGAATGGCTGAATAGGCTCGAGGGGCTGAATGGCCTCCTCCTGTTCCTATGTTCCTATGCTGACACCATAAGACCATCAGAGATAGGAGCAGGAGTGGGCCATTCAGCCCCTCGAGCCTGCTCTGCCATTTAGTGAGATCATGGCTGATCTGATTTTTACCTCAACTCCACTTTCCCGCCCTTTCCCCATATCCTTTGACTCCCTCGCTGAGATTTGGGAGTTGGAGATTGTTTCAATCCAGCCCAGATTGACCGGTGAAGCTCGTCTTTCTCCCCAATCTCAACCACTTCACATAGCACAAATCTACCCACCCTCCACACCACATCAGACCCAGTCAGTCACTGGGCGGCTGCACTGGGAAATGGAAACAACACAGAATCACTACACAGCGGCTGGGACAGTGTAGAGGGAGCTTTACTCTGGATCTAACCCGTGCTGTACCTGCCCCGGGAGTGTTTGATGCTGATACTGGTGTTATAAATGTTCTACACATTAGGATTGACATCCCTTACCTCAGCAATCTGAAAAAATTATATCTGTTTAACAGAATTGAAGCAAACAGTAAAAGTAGCATTTTGTGCTGTTTGGGGATGTTGCTGGTGTGAGTCTGCAGCAGTCTGATAGCGTCAGTAATTATTGTAAGCTGTGACTCAGCCTCTGTGCTGCAGTGTTTCTGCTTGAAACACGCTCACCCTGCAGTGACTCATTGATATCAGAATCCACAGCATCTCACGCTGGTCTCGAAAAGGGTCGTAGAAATCGACAACTCTGAGGGGGCGAAGGATTCTTTCCCTGTGACTGGAACAGAGATGGACGTGTACTTAAAGAGGGATAATCTGCAGGGTTATGGGGAAAAAGGTGGAGTTTGGGACTAAATTGGACAGCGCTTTCAAAGAGCCGGCACGGGTATGATGGGCTGAATGGCCGCCTTCTGTGCTGTGAGATTCTATGACTCTATGAAAGGCCGTGGATGCTGGGGGTTGATTGAAATTTTCAAGACTGAGATCGATAGATTTTGGTTGGGTGTCGAGGGAAATGGAACCAAGGCGGATAAATGGGGTTGAGATGCAGATCAGCCAAGATCTGATTCAATAGCGGAACAGGCTTGAGGGGCTGAATGGCCTACAACTATGTTCCTAAATCCTGGAGCTTTCCTGCTGATCCTCTGATACTACACTGAGCACTTGGATCAACTCTCCTGATCCCCCCCTGATTCCCCCCCCACCAATGACGCCCAGCCTCCGATTCCCCCCCCGATCCCCCCAATCCCCGACCCCTGACCCCCAACTACCCCCCCCCCCCCGCGATTCCTGGCCCCCGATTCCCCCCCGATCCCCCGGCTCTGTGACCCCTGGGCCCCGATCCCCCCCACCCCCGCCGATCTCCCGGCTCTGTGACCCCTGGGCCCCGATCCCCCCCCCCGATCGCCCGGCTCTGTGACCCCCGGGGCCCGATCCCCTCCCCCCAATCTCCCGGCTCTGTGACCACTGGGCCCCGATCCCCCCTCCCTCCCCCCGATCTCCCGGCTCTGTGACCCCTGGGCCCCGATCCCCCCTCCCTCCCCCTGATCTCCCGGCTCTGTGACCCCCGGGGCCCAATCCCCCCTCCCTCCCCCCGATCTCCCGGCTCTGTGACCCCTGGGCCCCGATCCCTCCCCCCGATCGCCCGGCTCTGTGACCCCTGGGCCCCGATCCCCCCTCCCTCCCCCCGATCTCCCGGCTCTGTGACCCATGGGCCCCGATCCCCTCCCCCGATCTCCCGGCTCTGTGACTCCCGGGGCCCCGATCCCCTCCCCCCGATCTCCCGGCTCTGTGATCCCCGGGGCCCGATACCCCCTCCCTCCCCCGATCTCCCAGCTCTGTGACCCCTGGGCCCCGATCCCTCCCCCCGATCGCCCGGCTCTGTGACCCCTGGGCCCCGATCCCCTCCCCCCGATCTCCCGGCTCTGTGACCCCTGGGCCCCGATCCCCTCCCCCCGATCTCCCGGCTCTGTGACCCCTGGGCCCACTCACAGCACCGGGCAGATTTCCTGTCAGGCTCGAAGTCCTCACGGGCTCCATTACAATGAGGTCCGAGGCCCAGTACCTGCGGAGCCTCGGGCCTCACCCACTCCCCACGCCCTCCGTACCTCCCCATCCCACTCCCCTCCCATCGCACCCCCATCCCCCTCCCTATGCCCCCCTTGCCCCCTCCCACTCCCCACCCCACACCACCCTCCCCGCACACCCCCACTATCCATCCCACAACTCCTGCGTACCCCACTCCCTGCGTGCCCAGAAATTGAGATGCCTGAATTTCAGGACTAAGTGAGGGATCTACATTCATTTCTCCAAATCACTCAGAAACTGGTCTCCATGCAGTGAATAGCCCTGAGATCAATTTTCCTCTTTCAGAATATTCTTAGCCCATTGAAGGAGTTTGGCTGGGCTCCAGAATCGGAGTCAATCCGGGTTGCTATGGAGGCTGGAATGTGAAATGATCCTTTCCTTTGTTCCTTGGACACTCTCTGACAGCTCATCTGTCCGATGAGTTGTTTCAAGACAGCATCAAACTTGCTTTTTTTAAATTCATTCATGGGATGTGGGCGTCACTGGCAAGGCCGGCATTTATTGCCCATCCCGAATTGCCCTTGAGAAGGTGGTGGTGAGCTGCCTTCTTGAACCGCTGCAGTCCGTGTGGTGAAGGTTCTCCCACAGTGCTGTTAGGAAGGGATTTCCAGGATTTTGACCCAGCGATGATGAAGGAACGGTGATATATTTCCAAATCAGGATAGTTATATTAGGAAAAAGAGGGTGGTCAGGAGCAGTGTTGGGCCCTTAAAAACTAAAAGTGGGGATATTGTCATTGACAATGGGGAAATGGCGGACATGTTGAACAATTACTTTGCATCAGTATTTACAGTAGAAAAAGAGGATAGTATGCCGGAAATCCCAAGAAAACTAATATTGAATCGGGGACATGGACTCGACAAAATTAACATAAGCAAAGCAACAGTAATGAAGAAAATAATAGCACTAAAGAGTGACAAATCCCCAGGACCAGATGGTTTCCATCCCAGGGTTTTAAAGGAAGTAGGTGAGCACATTGCGGATGCCCTAACTATAATCTTTCAAAGTTCTCTAGGTTCAGGAACCGTCCCTCTGGATTGGAAAATTGCACATGTCACTCCGCTTTTTAAGAAAGGAGAGAGAGGGAAACCGGGGAATTATAGACCAGTTAGCCTAACACCTGTTGTGGGGAAAATGCTGGAGTCTATAATTAAGGATAGGGTGACTGAACACCGAGAATTTTCAGTTAATCAGAGAGAGCCAGCATGGATTTGTGAAAGGTAGGTCATGCCTGACAAACCTGATTGAATTTTTTGAAGAGGTGACTAAAGTAGTGGACAGGGGAATGTCAATGGATGTTATTTATATGGACTTCCAGAAGGCATTTGATAAAGTCCCACATAAGAGACTGTTAGCTAAGATAGAAGCCCATGGAATCGAGGGAAAAGTACAGACTTGGTTAGGAAGTTGGCTGAGCGAAAGGCGACAGAGAGTCGGGATAATGGGTAGGTACTCACATTGGCAGGATGTGACTAGTGGAGTCCCACAGGGATCTGAATTGGGGCCTCAATTATTCACAATATTTATTAACGACTTAGATGAAGGCATAGAAAGTCTCATATCTAAATTTGCCGATGACACAAAGATTGGTGGCATTGTAAGCAGTGTAGATGAAAACATAAAATTACAAAGTGATATTGATAGATTAGGTGAATGGGCAAAACTGTGGCAAATGGAATTCAATGTAGACAAATGTGAGCTCATCCACTTTGGATCAAAAAAGGATAGAACAGGGTACTTTCTAAATGGTAAAAAGTTAAAAACAGTGGATGTCCAAAGGGACTTGAGGGTTCAGGTACATAGATCATTGAAGTGTCATGAACAGGTGCAGAAAATAATCAAGAAGGCAAATGGAATGCTGGCCTTTATATCTAGAGGACTAGAGTACAAGGGGGCAGAAGTTATGCTGCAGCTATACAAAACCCTGGTTAGACCACACCTGGAGTACTGTGAGCAGTTCTGGGCACCGCACCTTCGGAAGGACATATTGGCCTTGGAGGGAGTGCAGCGTAGGTTTACTAGAATGATACCCGGACTTCAAGGGTTAAGTTACGAGGAGAGATTACACAAATTGGGGTTGTATTCTCTAGAGTTTCGAAGGTTAAGGGGTGATCTGATCGAAGTTTATAAGATATTAAGGGGAACAGATAGGGTGGATAGAGAGAAACTATTTCCGCTGGTTGGGGATTCTAGGAGTAGGGGGCACAGTCTAAAAATTAGAGCCAGACCTTTCAGGAGTGAGATTAGAAAACATTTCTACACACAAAGGGTGGTAGAAGTTTGGAGCTCTCTTCTGCAAACGGCAATTGATACTAGCTCAATTGCTAAATTTAAATGTGAGATAGATAGCTTTTTGGCAACCAAAGGTATTAAGGGATATGGGCCAAAGGCAGGTATATGGAGCTTGATCACAGATCAGCCATGATCTTATCAAATGGCGGAGCAGGCACGAGGGGCTGAATGGCCTACTCCTGTTCCTATGTTCCTATGTGTGTGACTTGAAGGGGAACGTGCAGGTGGTGTTGTTCCCATGTGCCTGCTGCTCTTGTCCTTCTAGGTGGTAGAGGTCGCGGGTTTGGGAGGTGCTGTCGAAGAAGCCTTGGCGAGTTGCTGCAGTGCATCCTGTGGATGGTACACACTGCAGCCACAGTGCGCCGGTGGTGAAGGGAGTGAATGTTTAGGGTGGTGGATGGGGTGCCAATCAAGCGGGCTGCTTTGTCCTGGTTGGTGTCGAGCTTCTTGAGTGTTGTTGGAGCTGCACTCATCCAGGCAAGTGGAGAGTATTCCATCACACTCCTGACTTGTGCCTTGTAGATGGTGGAAAGGCTTTGGGGAGTCAGGAGGTGAGTCACTCGCCGCAGAATACCCAGCCTCTGACCTGCTCTCGTAGCCACAGTATTTATGTGGCTGGTCCAGTTAAGTTTCTGGTCAATGGTGACCCCCAGGATGTTGATGGTGGGGGATTCGGCGATGGTAATGCCGTTGAATGTCAAGGGGAGGTGGTTAGACTCTCTCTTGTTAGAGATGGTCATTGCCTGCACTTGTCTGGCGTGAATGTTAATGACCTAAAGAGGTCTGACTGATTCTTCTGAAGATAGGAGAGGGGAGGGTGGAGAGGGTTTTCATGGCAGTGTTTAGAAGCTAAAGAGCCATGAAGACCATGTGGACAGGTGCCCCCTGCATCCCCAAGAGATGAGCAGCAGGGGAAACGGGCTAAAAGCAGACTACAATCAGCAAAAACATGCATGACCTCCTCTCCATTGTGCATATGTGTGACCTCCTCTCCACTGTGCACATGCGTGACCTCCTCTCCACTGTGCACATGTGTGACCTCCTCTCCACTGTGCACATGCGTGACCTCCTCTCCACTGTGCACATGTGTGACCTCCTCTCCACTGTGCACATGTGTGACCTCCTCTCCACTGTGCACATGCGTGACCTCCTCTCCACTGTGCACATGCGTGACCTCCTCTCCACTGTGCACATGCATGACCTCCTCTCCACTGTGCACATGCGTGACCTCCTCTCCACTGTGCATATGTGTGACCTCCTCTCCACTGTGCACATGCATGACCTCCCCTCTACTGTGCACATGCGTGACCTCCTCTCCACTGTGCACATGTGTGACCTCCTCTCCACTGTGCACATGTGTGACCTCCTCTCCACTGTGCACATGCGTGACCTCCTCTCCACTGTGCACATGCATGACCTCCTCTCCACTGTGCACATGCGTGACCTCCTCTCCACTGTGCACATGCATGACCTCCTCTCCACTGTGCACATGCGTGACCTCCTCTCCACTGTGCATATGTGTGACCTCCTCTCCACTGTGCACATGCGTGACCTCCTCTCCACTGTGCACATGTGTGACCTCCTCTCCACTGTGCACATGCGTGACCTCCTCTTCACTGTGCACATGCGTGACCTCCTCTCCACTGTGCACATGCGTGACCTCCTCTCCACTGTGCACATGCGTGACCTTCTCTCCACTGTGCACATGTGTTGTCTTAGACTTCAGTTCTGCATCACTTCCCTCTGGTGTGACTGCGAGGAGCAGCTTCGAGTCACTGTTGGGTTCGTACATATTGCAGGGGCCATCAGAGCAAACTCGGTCGTCGGCCGCCTGAGGTACAGGAGACTTGGACGGGATGAAGTCTCACTGCTCAGTGCCCTTCCTGTTTGATGGTGTGAGGTATCGACAGCACTTCACAAGGATGACAAATGAGCTGAACGGACTGAGGATCACGTCACTGTGACGTGGTAGATACACCGAATGGAGCAGATCCCACACAGTAATACGTGTAAATAAACAGAAGGTCTCTGAATATCACTCTGGTTCTTTTCATCACTTTGTACAGTTGCTGCAATTTGCATAGATTATATTTATAGAAACAATGATTAATGTATCCTCGGCTCACTTGTTTGTAAACAAAATGAGAAGCTTTTACCCTAATCTTAGTTAGGTCACATTATGATGAATTTGATTGGATTGGTTGGATTGGATTGTATGGGATTGTATTGGATTGGATTGGGTTGGATTGTCCTGGATTGGATTACACAGGACTGGATTGGGTTGGATTGTCCTGGATTGGATTACACAGGACTGGATTGGGTTGGATTGTCCTGGATTGGATTACACAGGACTGGATTGGGTTGGATTGTCCTGGATTGGATTACACAGGACTGGATTGGGTTGGATTGTCCTGGATTGGATTACACAGGACTGGATTGGGTTGGATTGTCCTGGATTGGATTACACAGGACTGGATTGGGTTGGATTGTCCTGGATTGGATTACACAGGACTGGATTGGGTTGTGGTGTGTTACACACCAGGAATTTCTCCTGAATATCCACCTTGGCATCCTATTTAACCCTGAGCTGAGCTTCTGACCCCATAATCCTCTCCATCACAAAAACCGCCTACGTCCACCTCTGTAACATCGCGCGTCTCTGGACACCCCAGGTAAACAACTGCTCTTTATACAGTTCCTCTGGCATTTCCGCCAATCGGTTATGCAACTTTATATTGAGTTTGTTTGCGTTGTGCTGACCTTATGTACTTGGCGTAGTAAATTTAACAGGGACAACAATACCAGTACCAATAACATGCATTTCTACAGCATGTTTAAGATAGAAAAACGTCCTTCACAGGAGTTTAATCAGACAAGAATGGACATCAAACCAAAGAAAGAGACATTAGAAAGAGTGACCAAAAGCTTGATCAAGGAGATGGGTGTTAAGGAGGATTTTATAGGAGGAGAGGAAGGCAGCAAGATTTAGGGAGGAAATTCGAGTGTGGAACCTAGATGGCTGAAAGCACAGCTACCAATGGTGGGGCAAAGGGATTGGGGGATGCCCAAAATCAGAGTAACGGTGGTGTGTCGAGCTGAGGTTACAGAAATAGGGAGGAGTGAGGGCCATGGAGGGATTTAAACACAACCATGATCATTTTAAATTGGAGGAGTTGGTGGACCAGGAGCCATTGTAGGTCAGCGAGCACAGGGGCGATGGGTGAGTGGGACTTGGTGTGAGTTATGATACAGGCAGCAGAGTTTTGGATGAGCTGACGCTACAGAGCATCGGGTAGGGTGGCCGGCCAGTCGAGTCTGGAGGTGGCTAAGGCACGGATGAGGGTTTCAGCATCAGATGGGCTGAGGCAGAGGCAGAGATGGGCGATGTTACCGAGGGGGAGACGGGCGATGTTATCGAGGGGGAGACGGGCGATGTTATCGGGGTGGAGACGGGCGATGTTACCGAGGGGGAGACGGGCGATGTTATAGAGGGGGAGACGGGCGATGTTATCGGGGTGGAGACGGGCGATGTTACCGAGGCGGAGACGGGCGATGTTATCGAGGGGGAGACGGGCGATGTTATAGAGGGGGAGACGGGCGATGTTATCGGGGTGGAGACGGGCGATGTTATCGAGGGGGAGACGGGCGATGTTATCGGGGTGGAGACGGGCGATGTTACCGAGGCGGAGACGGGCGATGTTATCGAGGGGGAGACGGGCGATGTTATCGAGGGGGAGACGGGCGATGTTATCGGGGTGGAGACGGGCGATGTTATCGGGGGGGAGACGGGCGATGTTATCGAGGGGGAGACGGGCGATGTTATAGAGGGGGAGACGGGCGATGTTATCGGGGTGGAGACGGGCGATGTTATCGAGGGGGAGACGGGCGATGTTATCGGGGTGGAGACGGGCGATGTTATCGAGGGGGAGACGGGCGATGTTATCGAGGGGGAGACGGGCGATGTTATCGAGGGGGAGACGGGCGATGTTATCGAGGGGAAGACGGGCGATGTTATCGAGGGGGAGACGGGCGATGTTATCGAGGGGGAGACGGGCGATGTTATCGAGGGGGAGACGGGCGATGTTAACGGGGTGGAGACGGGCGATGTTACCGAGGCGGAGACGGGCGATGTTATCGAGGGGGAGACGGGCGATGTTATCGAGGGGGAGACGGGCGATGTTATCGAGGGGGAGACGGGCGATGTTATCGGGGTGGAGACGGGCGATGTTATCGAGGGGGAGACGGGCGATGTTATCGATGGGGTAGACGGGCGATGTTATCGGGGTGGAGACGGGCGATGTTATCGGGGGGGAGACGGGCGATGTTATCGGGTGGAGACGGGCGATGTTATCGGGGTGGAGACGGGCGATGTTATCGGGGGGGAGACGGGCGATGTTATCGAGGGGGAGACGGGCGATGTTATCGGGGGGGAGACGGGCGATGTTATCGGGGGGGAGACGGGCGATGTTCTCGAGGGGGAGACGGGCGATGTTATCGAGGGGGAGACGGGCGATGTTATCGGGGTGGAGACGGGCGATGTTATCGAGGGGGAGACGGGCGATGTTATCGGGGTGGAGACGGGCGATGTTATCGGGGTGGAGACGGGCGATGTTATCGAGGGGGAGACGGGCGATGTTATCGAGGGGGAGACGGGCGATGTTATCAGGGTGGAGACGGGCGATGTTATCGGGGGGGAGACGGGCGATGTTATCGGGTGGAGACGGGCGATGTTATCGGGGGGGAGACGGGCGATGTTATCGGGGTGGAGACGGGCGATGTTATCGGGGGGGAGACGGGCGATGTTATCGGGGGGGAGACGGGCGATGTTATCGAGGGGGAGACGGGCGATGTTATCGAGGGGGAGACGGGCGATTTTATCGGGGTGGAGACGGGCGATGTTATCGAGGGGGAGACGGGCGATGTTATCGGGGTGGAGACGGGCGATGTTATCGGGGTGGAGACGGGCGATGTTATCGAGGGGGAGACGGGCGATGTTATCGAGGGGGAGACGGGCGATGTTATCGGGGTGGAGACGGGCGATGTTATCGAGGGGGAGACGGGCGATGTTATCGAGGGGGAGACGGGCGATGTTATCGAGGGGGAGACGGGCGATGTTATCGAGGGGGAGACGGGCGATGTTATCGGGGTGGAGACGGGCGATGTTATCGGGGTGGAGACGGGCGATGTTATCGAGGGGGAGACGGGCGATGTTATCGGAGTGGAGACGGGCGATGTTATCGGGGTGGAGACGGGCGATGTTATCGAGGGGGAGACGGGCGATGTTATCGAGGGGGAGACGGGCGATGTTATCGGGGTGGAGACGGGCGATGTTATCGGGGGGGAGACGGGCGATGTTATCGGGTGGAGACGGGCGATGTTATCGGGGGGGAGACGGGCGATGTTATCGGGGTGGAGACGGGCGATGTTATCGGGGGGGAGACGGGCGATGTTATCGAGGGGGAGACGGGCGATGTTATCGAGGGGGAGACGGGCGATTTTATCGGGGCGGAGACCGGCGATGTTATCGAGGGGGAGACGGGCGATGTTATCGAGGGGGAGACGGGCGATGTTATCGGGGTGGAGACGGGCGATGTTATCGAGGGGGAGACGGGCGATGTTATCGGGGGGGAGACGGGCGATGTTATCGAGGGGGAGACGGGCGATGTTATCGGGGTGGAGACGGGCGATGTTATCGGGGGGGAGACGGGCGATGTTATCGGGGGGGAGACGGGCGATGTTATCGAGGGGGAGACGGGCGATGTTATCGGGGTGGAGACGGGCGATGTTATCGGGGTGGAGACGGGCGATGTTATCGGGGTGGAGACGGGCGATGTTATCGGGGGGGAGACGGGCGATGTTATCGAGGGGGAGACGGGCGATGTTATCGGGGTGGAGACGGGCGATGTTATCGGGGTGGAGACGGGCGATGTTATCGGGGTGGAGACGGGCGATGTTATCGGGGTGGAGACGGGCGATGTTATCGGGGGGGAGACGGGCGATGTTATCGGGGGGGAGACGGGCGATGTTATCGGGGTGGAGACGGGCGATGTTATCGAGGGGGAGACGGGCGATGTTATCGAGGGGGAGACGGGCGATGTTATCGAGGGGGAGACGGGCGATGTTATCGGGGGGGAGACGGGCGATGTTATCGGGGGGGAGACGGGCGATGTTATCGGGGGGGAGACGGGCGATGTTATCGGGGTGGAGACGGGCGATGTTATCGAGGGGGAGACGGGCGATGTTATCGAGGGGGAGACGGGCGATGTTATCGAGGGGGAGACGGGCGATGTTACCGGGGGGGTGACGGGCGATGTTATCGAGGGGGAGACGGGCGATGTTATCGAGGGGGAGACGGGCGATGTTATCGGGGGGGAGACGGGCGATGTTACCGGGGGGGTGACGGGCGATGTTATCGAGGGGGAGACGGGCGATGTTATCGAGGGGGAGACGGGCGATGTTATCGAGGGGGAGACGGGCGATGTTATCGGGGTGGAGACGGGCGATGTTATCGGGGTGGAGACGGGCGATGTTATCGGGGTGGAGACGGGCGATGTTATCGGGGTGGAGACGGGCGATGTTATCGAGGGGGAGACGGGCGATGTTATCGAGGGGGAGACGGGCGATGTTATCGAGGGGGAGACGGGCGATGTTATCGAGGGGGAGACGGGCGATGTTATCGGGGTGGAGACGGGCGATGTTATGGAGGGGGAGACGGGCGATGTTATCGAGGGGGAGACGGGCGATGTTATCGAGGGGGAGACGGGCGATGTTATCGAGGGGGAGACGGGCGATGTTATCGGGGGGGAGACAGGCGATGTTATCGGGGGGGAGACGGGCGATGTTATCGGGGGGGAGACGCGCGATGTTATCGGGGTGGAGACGGGCGATTTTTTTCGGGGTGGAGACGGGCGATGTTATTGAGGGGGAGACGGGCGATGTTATCGAGGGGGAGACGGGCGATGTTATAGAGGGGGAGACGGGCGATGTTATTGAGGGGGAGACGGGCGATGTTATAGAGGGGGAGACGGGCGATGTTATAGAGGGGGAGACGGGCGATGTTATTGTGGGGGAGACGGGCGATGTTATCGAGGGGGAGACGGGCGATGTTATTGAGGTGGATCTGGACGGTTTTTATGATGGAGAGGATAATCGGGTCTGAAGCTCAGCTCAGGATTAAATAGGACGCCAAGGTTGAGAACAGGTTGTTTCAACCTGAGCCAATGGCTGCGGAGAAGGGTGGAATCGGTGGCAAAGGTACAAAGGTTATAGTGAGGGTCGAAGATGGTGGATTTGGTCTTCCCAATGTTTAACTGGAGGAAATTACAGTTCATCCAAGATTGGATGTCGGACAAGCTGACTAACCAATCAGAGGCAGTGGAGGGGGAGAGAGGTGGTGGGGAGGTCGAGCTGGGTGTCGTCCATGTATAAAATGGAAGTGTGTTGAAAGAGGATGAGATTAATAAAAGACTGAAAAAACAGAGAGAGAGTCCACGTCAGCACTGACAGCTCAATATAGCAGTTTGTGTTACCAGACAGGAACAGAAAATGCTGGAAATCTGAAAGAAAACCAGAAAATGCAGGAAAGACACAACAGGTCTATCAGCACCTGGAAACGAAAAGGCAGCTTGAGGTTTTCATCAAATGAACAATCTCGCCCTGATACTGAAACTGGCCTTTTCTCTGTCAGATGCTGATAGACCTGCTGTGTGTTTGCAGCAATGTCTGGATTTAGCCCTTATGTTACAACTGAATAAAATGTTTTAATACACAGACGCACACAGATACACGGACACGCACACACAGACACGCAAGCACACGCACACAGACGCACACACAGACACACAGTCACATACAGATACACACGAACACGGATGCACACATAGACACACAGATGTACACAGGCACACAGACACACACATATATTTATTATAGTGATACACACATGTATGTGTACATGTATATATATTTTACATATATTGTACATATAACATTTAATATATTTGGTAAACATATACATAAAAGGCTTACACACACATTTATGCGAGACTTATAATAATTA
Source organism: Heptranchias perlo (assembly GCF_035084215.1). Classification (NCBI taxonomy): domain Eukaryota; kingdom Metazoa; phylum Chordata; class Chondrichthyes; order Hexanchiformes; family Hexanchidae; genus Heptranchias; species Heptranchias perlo. The sequence goes on along the minus strand of NC_090352.1, from coordinate 40,254,771 downwards.
TAATTTAATATATTATAATAGAAATATAATAATCACAAACGGGGGTTGGTGGAGATTGACTGACGCCTGATGTTATTTGCAGTCTAACCCCATTCTGTTGGGGGGGGGAGATGGTAGTTTTTATTCTGCCAAGAGATTGGAGATGATGAATTAATGAACATGCTGCATCAGACCTGCCTCACTGCTGTTTACTGACAACCACTCTGAGACCATGTAATCTTTTCCCCCCCCCCCCGCCCCCCCGCCCTGAGTCATCGATGACTCACCAGCTGTTGTTACTACAACTGGACAATATTCAGGCAACAGGCAGAGAATCCAGGAGCAAAACTAAACACTTTTAAACACCCCGATCCCACCTCTGCCACGTGCTGCGAAGGGGTGACCTCTGCACCACACAGTGGGAGAGACTGGATCTTTCTGACTATCACAGGGGGAGTTGAGTGAGGGACAGACTCTGTGTAGCCCTGAACTACAATCCTGCTGTCCCTGGCCCCCACCCCCTGACGCTGTACCCCCTAGTCCCCTGCCCCCCTCCCCCGCCCTCCACCCCACCTCCCCAGTCCCCAGTCCCCCGTCCTATGCCCGTCACCCCCAGTCCCCTGCCTTCCTCCCCAGTCCCCACCCCCCTCTCCCCTCCCCCCAGGGGCTAGGCCATTCAGGTGTGAAATCAGGAAACAAGGGGAGTGAGAATCTGGAACTCTCTCCCCCAAAAGGCTCTGGACACTGGGGGTTAACTGAAATTTTCAAGGATGAAATGGATAGATTTTTGTTGGGTGAGGGTATCAAGGGATTCAGAACAAAGGCAGGTAAATAGAATTAAGAAACAGATCAGCCATAATCTAACTGAATGACAGAACAGGGTCGAGGGCAGAATGGCCTCCTCCTGTTTCTATGATAGGAGAGATGTCAGACATACTGCAGTCTTTGTTCTTCCTTTGTCCTCACTCAGAATCTCTTAACTTTATCCATCACCTCAAGTGTTAACTCTTCAACAATTAAAAATACAAATGTAAGGGGCAGCTCTGAAACTGTGGGATCTTCACATCAGTGCAAAGAATGTTCTGCTACCTCACTAATTAACAGGTACACAAGGAGTATTAGTGTACACGGGATCAGGTATAAGAGGTACACAAGGGGTATTAGTGTACACGGGATCAGGTATAAGAGGTACACAAGGGGTATTAGTGTACACGGGATCAGGTATAAGAGGTACACAAGGGGTATTAGTGTACACGGGATCAGGTATAAGAGGTACACAAGGGGTATTAGTGTACACGGGATCAGGTATAAGAGGTACACAAGGGGTATTAGTGTACACGGGATCAGGTATAAGAGGTACACAAGGGGTATTAGTGTACACGGGATCAGGTATAAGAGGTACACAAGGGGTATTAGTGTACACGGGATCAGGTATAAGAGGTACACAAGGGGTATTAGTGTACACGGGATCAGGTATAAGAGGTACACAAGGGGTATTAGTGTACACGGGATCAGGTATAAGAGGTACACAAGGGGTATTAGTGTACACGGGATCAGGTATAAGAGGTACACAAGGGGTATTAGTGTACACGGGATCAGGTATAAGAGGTACACAAAGGGTATTAGTGTACACGGGATCAGGTATAAGAGGTACACAAGGAATATTAGTGTACACGGGATCAGGTATAAGAGGTACACAAGGGGTATTAGTGTACACGGGATCAGGTATAAGAGGTACACAAGGAGTATTAGTGTACACGGGATCAGGTATAAGAGGTACACAAGGGGTATTAGTGTACACGGGATCAGGTATAAGAGGTACACAAGGAGTATTAGTGTACACGGGATCAGGTATAAGAGGTACACAAGGGGTATTAGTGTACACGGGATCAGGTATAAGAGGTACACAAGGAGTATTAGTGTACACGGGATCAGGTATAAGAGGTACACAAGGGGTATTAGTGTACACGGGATCAGGTATAAGAGGTACACAAGGGGTATTAGTGTACACGGGATCAGGTATAAGAGGTACACAAGGGGTATTAGTGTACACGGGATCAGGTATAAGAGGTACACAAGGGGTATTAGTGTACACGGGATCAGGTATAAGAGGTACACAAGGGGTATTAGTGTACAAGGGATCAGGTATAAGAGGTACACAAGGGGTATTAGTGTACACAGCAACAAGTATAAGAGGTACACGCGGGCTATTAGTGTACAAAAGATAAATGGGCATTAGAAAGGGAACAGAGAAGATTGACTGGATTGATACCAGGGATGAAAGGTTAGGGCCTCTCTGCTGCTGAAATTCTCATCCATACCTTTGTCACCTCCAGACTCGACTATTCCAATGCTCTCCTAGTCTGGCCGACCTCCCATCTTCCACCCTCTATAAGCTTCAGCTCATCCAAAATCTGGTGCTCGTATCCTATCCCGCACCAAGTCCTGTTCACTCGTCACCCCTGCCCTTGCTGACCTACGCTGGCTCCTTATCCCCCAATGCCTCCAATTTAAAATTCTCATCCTCTTGTTTAAATCACTTCGTGGCCTCATCCCTCCTTATCTCCATAACCTCCTCCACCCCGACAACCACCCCATCGACCTCTCTGTCCCTCTTAGTCTGGCCTGCTGCACATGCCCCCCTTCATCCCTCCATTGGCAGCCAAGCTTTCAGCCATCTAGGCCCCATGTTCTAGAATTCTCTCCTTACAACCTAAATCTTTGACCAAACTTTTGGTCACCCCTCCTGATCTCTCCTTTTTTGGCTCAGGTTCCATTTCTTTTCTTTACCCCTCGAGATAAATGAAAGTTGTTGTTGAATCAGCAGCAACTCTGGGAGAAGAGCTAGCTCCGATGTAGGTGCGATGGGCCAAATGGCCAGCTTCTGCACTATGATTCCATGAGAGTCTGGGGGTGATTTGAAAATCCAGCCTGCCACGTTCACGCTGGAAATCAGAGCGGTGGGCAATCGGGCTTTGGCTGCCCGGGGTCTGCCTGACTTGAGTTTTGAGCAGGCCTCGGAATGAGCCTGTAGGACTCCTACCGAAAACAGGCGGGAATCCTAACAAAACATTTCAATCAATGGGATCCAGCTGCAATTGTCAAGTGCTCTGCCTATTGATAACAGGCAGTGAGTAGCCAATCCAGGGGTCCTTGAAGGGACCTGTGTTTTTTAAAATTTGTTCATGGGATGTGGGCGTTGCTGGCGAGGTCGGCATTTATTGCCCATCCCTAATTGCCCTCGAGAAGGTGGTGGTGAGCCGCTGCCTTGAACCGCTGCAGTCCGTGTGGTGAAGGTTCTCCCACAGTGCTGTTAGGAAGGGAGTTCCAGGATTTTGACCCAGTGACGATGAAGGAACGGCGATATATTTCCAAGTCGGGATGGTGTGTGACTTGGAGGGGAACGTGCAGGTGGTGTTGTTCCCATGTGCCTGCTGCCCTTGTCCTTCTAGGTGGTAGAGGTTATGGGTTTGGGAGGTGCTGTCGAAGAAGCCTTGGCGAGTTGCTGCAGTGCATCCTGTGGATGGTACACACTGCAACCACGGTGCGCCGGTGGTGAAGGGAGTGAATGTTTAGGGTGGTGGATGGGGTGCCAATCAAGCGGGCTGCTTTGTCCTGGATGATGTCGAGCTTCTTGAGTGTCGTTGGAGCTGCACTCATCCAGGCAAGTGGAGAGTATTCCATCACACTCCTGACTTGTGCCTTGTAGATGGTGGAAAGGCTTTGGGGAGTCAGGAGGTGAGTCACTCTCCACAGAATACCCAGCCTCTGACCTGCTCTTGTAGCCACAGTATTTATATGGCTGGTCCAGTTAAGTTTCTGGTCAATGGTGACCCCCAGGATGTTGATGGTGGGGGATTTGGCGATGGTAATGCCATTGAATGTCAGGGGGAGGTGGTTAGAATCTCTCTTGTTGGAGATGGTCATTGCCTGGCACTTGTCTGGCGCAAATGTTACTTGCCACTTATCTGCCCAAGCCTGGATGTTGTCCAGGTCTTGCTGCATGCGGGCACGGACTGCTTCATTATCTGAGGGATTGCGAATGGAACTGAACACTGTGCAATCGTCAGCGAACATCCCCATTTCTGACCTTATGATGGAGGGAAGGTCATTGATGAAGCAGCTGAAGATGGTTGGGCCTTGGACACTGTCCTGAGGAACTCCTGCAGCAATGTCCTGGGGCTGAGATGATTGGCCTCCAACAACCACTACCATCTTCCTTTGTGCTAGGTATGACTCCAGCCACTGGAGAGTTTTCCCCCTGATTCCCAATGACTTCAATTTTACCAGGGCTCCTTGATGCCACACTCGGTCAAATGCTGCCTTGATGTCGAGGGCAGTCACTCTCACCTCACCTCTGGAATTCAGCTCTTTTGTCCATGTTTGGACCAAGGCTGTAATGAGGTCTGGAGCCGAGTGGTCCTGGCGGAACCCAAACTGAGCATCGGTGAGCAGGTTATTGGTGAGTAAGTGCCGCTTGATAGCACTGTCGACGACACCTTCCATCACTTTGCTGATGATTGAGAGTAGACTGATGGGGCGGTAATTGGCCGGATTGGATTTGTCCTGCTTTTTGTGGACAGGACATACCTGGGCAATTTTCCACATTGTCGGGTAGATGCCAGTGTTGTAGCTGTACTGGAACAGTTTGGCTAGAGGCGCGGCTAGTTCTGGAGCACAAGTCTTCAGCACTACAGCCGGGATGTTGTCGGAGCCCATACCCTTTGCTGTATCCAGTGCACTCAGCCGTTTCTTGATATCACATGGAGTGAATCGAATTGGCTGAAGACTGGCTTCTGTGACGGTGGGGATATCGGGAGGAGGCCGAGATGGATCATCCACTCGGCACTTCTGGCTGAAGATGGTTGCAAACGCTTCAGCCTTGTCTTTTGTACTCACATGCTGGATTCCACCATGATTGAGGATGGGGATGTTTACAGAGCCTCCTCCTCCCGTTAGTTGTTTAATTGTCCACCACCATTCACGACTGGATGTGGCAGGACTGCAGAGCTTTGATCTGATCCGTTGGTTGTGGAATCGCTTCGCTCTGTCTATAGCATGTTGCTTCCGCTGTTTAGCATGCATGTAGTCCTGAGTTGTAGCTTCACCAGGTTGGCACCTCATTTTTAGGTTCACCTGGTGCTGCTCCTGGCATGCTCTTCTACACTCCTCATTGAACCAGGGTTGATCCCCTGGCTTGTTGGTAATGGTAGAGTGAGGAATATGCCGGGCCATGAGGTTACAGATTGTGCTGGAATACAATTCTGCTGCTGCTGATGGTCCACAGCACCTCATAGATGCCCAGTTTTGAGCTGCTAGATCTGTTCTGAATCTATCCCATTTAGCACGGTGGTAGTGCCACACAACACGTTGGATGGTGTCCTCAGTGCAAAGACGGGACTTGGTCTCTGCAAGCACTGTGCGGTGGTCACTCCTACCAATGTGGTGGGTAAAATTTTGGAGTCTATTATTAAGGAGACAGTAGCGGAACATTTGGATAAACATAATTTAATAGGACAAAGTCAGCATAGCTTTACGAAGGGGAAGTCATGAATGACAAATTTGCTTGAGTTCTTTGAGGACATAACGTGCAGGGTGGATAAAGGGGAACCAGTGGACGTAGTGTATTTAGACTTCCAGAAGGCATTCGACAAGGTGCCACATAAAAGATTATTGCTCAAGATAAAGAATCACTGGATTGGGGGTAATATTCTGGCATGGGTGGAGGATTGGTTATCTAACAGGAAAGAGAGAGTTGGGATAAATGGTTCATTCTCAGACTGGCAACTAGTAGCCAGTGGTGTTCCACAGGGGTCGGTGCTGGGTCCCCAACTCTTTACAATCTATATTAACGATTTGGAGGAGGGGACCGAGTGCAACATATCAAAGTTTGCAGATGATACAAAGATGGGAGGGAAAGTAGAGAGTGAGGAGGACATAAAAACCTACAAGGGGATATAGACAGGCTGGGTGAGTGGGCGGAGATTTGGCAGATGCAATATAATATTGGAAAATGTGAGGTTATGCACTTTGGCAGGAAAAATCAGAGAGCAAGTTATTATCTTAATGGCGAGAAACTGGAAAGTACTGCAGTACAAAGGGATCTGGGGGTCCTAGTGCAAGAAAATCAAAAGGTTAGTTTGCAGGTGCAGCAGGTGATCAAGAAGGCCAACGGAATGTTGGCTTTTATTGCTAGGAGGATAGAATATAAAAACAGGGAGGTATTGCTGCAGTTATATAAGGTATTGGTGAGACCGCACCTGGAATACTGCATACAGTTTTGGTGTCCATACTTAAGAAAAGACATACTTGCTCTCGAGGCAGTACAAAGAAGGTTCACTCGGTTAATCCTGGGGATGAGGGGGCGGACATATGAGGAGAGGTTGAGTAGATTGGGACTCTACTCATTGGAGTTCAGAAGAATGAGAGGCGATCTTATTGAAACATATAAGATTGTGAAGGGGCTTGATCGGGTGGATGCGGTAAGGATGTTCCCAAGGATGGGTGAAACTGGAACTAGGGGGCATAATCTTAGAATAAGGGGCTGCTCTTTCAAAACTGAGATGAGGAGAAACTTCTTCACTCAGAGGGTGGTAGGTCTGTGGAATTTGCTGCCCCAGGAAGCTGTGGAAGCTACATCATTGAATAAATTTAAAACAGAAATAGACAGTTTCCTAGAAGTAAAGGGAATTAGGGGTTATGGGGAGCGGGCAGGAAATTGGACATGAATTTAGATTTGAGGTTAGGATCAGATCAGCCATGATCTTATTGAATGGCGGAGTAGGCTCGAGGGGCCAATTGGCCTACTCCTGCTCCTATTTCTTATGTTCTAATACTGTCATGGACAGATGCATCTACGACAGGTAGATTGGTGAGGACGAGGTCAAGTAAGTTTTTCCCTCATGTTGGTTCGCTCACCACCTGCCGCAGGCCCAGTCTGGCAGCTGTGTCCTTCAGGACTCGGCCAGTAGTGGTGCTACCGAGCCACTCTTGGTGATGGACATTGAAGTCCCCCACCCAGAGTACATTCTGTGCCCGTGCTACCCTCAGTGCTTCCTTCAAGTGGTGCTCAACATGGAGGAGGACTGATTCATCAGCTGAGGGAGGGCGGTAGGTGGTAATCAGCAGGAGGTTTCCTTGCCCATGATGCTATGAGATTTGAATGTTGAGGACTCCCAGGGCCACTCCCTCCTGACTGTATACCACTGTACCACCACCTCTGGTGGGTCAGGACATACCCAGGGATGGTGATGAAAGAGTCTGGGACATTGGCTGAAAGGTATGATTCTGTGAGTATGGCTATGTCAGGCTGTTGCTTGACTGGTCTGTGGGACAGCTCTCCCAATTTTGGCACAAGTCCCCAGATGTTAGTGAGGAGGGTTTTGCAGGGTTTACTGGGCTTGGTTTGCCTTTGTATTGTCCAGTGCCTAGTGGTCTGTCCAGTTTTATTCTGATTGTGACTTTTTGTAATGAGATTTTACAACTGAGTGTCTTGCTTGGCCATTTCAGAGTGCGATTAAGAATTAGACACATTGCTGAGGGTCTAGAGTCATATGTAGGCCAGACTGGGTAAGGACGGCAGGTTTCCTTCCCTAAAGGACATTAGTGAACCAGATGGGTTTTTATGACAATCTGGTAGTTTCATGGCCATCATTACTGATACTAGTTTTTTTAAATTCCAGATTTTATTTAATTAATTTAATTTAAATTCCCCAGCTGCCGTGGCAGGATTTGAACTCATGACTCCGGATTATTAGTCCAGGCCTCTGGATTACTAGTCCAGTAACATAACCACTATGCTACCGAACCCGTTTAGAGGCCCTTTTATAGATGCTTTTATTAGCGATGATTTTTTGGGGCTCCTCCTGAATCCCAGAGGCCCGCTTCTGGCCGCAGAATGACCCCTCCCTCACCCCCTGATAGCCTTGTCCACCCCCCCCCCCCCCCAGAACCTGACCTTCGGCTGCGGTGAGATGCCCCCATGTCTGCCGTCACTGAATTCTGCCAACTTGCCCCAAATATCTTGATAAGGTCCAACCTCAGGCTTCTCACTGGCGCCATTTGATGGTGACTGGATCGCCCTGCCCACTGCCCTCCCAATGTGCCCCCCCCTCCCACCCTTAGGTCTGGGATAGAACCAGATCCTGGTCCCAGAGGTAGAAGGAGGGCAACAGCAACTAGGGGTCCCCACTCTGGTTTGCGCATTCCTGGAGGATTAATCACATGATCTCTCGCCACTAACCGCCCTGTCAAAATCTTTTTCCCATCTTCAATATTTTTATCACTAACAAACTGGAGCTTTTTTCTCTCGAAAAGAGAAGGCTGAGGGGTCACCTGATAGAGGGCTTTAAAATTATGAAGAGGTTCCATAGGGTAGACGTGGTGAAATTGCTTCCATTTGCCGGGGAGACGAGGACGAGGGTCCATAAATATAAGATAGTCACTAATAAATCCAATAGGGAATTCAGGAGAAACGTCTTTACCCAGAGAGTGGTGAGAATGTGGAACTCACTCCCACAAGGAGTAGTTGAGGTGAATAGTGTAGATACATTTAAGGGGAAGCTGGATAAACACATGAGAGAGAAAGGGATAGAAGGAGATGCTGACAGGGTGAGATGGAGTATCAGAGAGGTTTGATGAAGGTAGTGCAGTAGATGTTGTTTATATGGACTTTCAACAGGTATTTGATAAAGTCCCACATAACAGACTTATTCCGAAAATAGAAGCACATGGGATTAAAGGGACTGTGGTAACTTGGGTAACGTAATTGACTAAGGGATAGGAGGCAGACAGTAGTGTTGAACTGATGTTTTTCTGACTGGAGAGAAGTGTGCAGTGGGGTCCCCCAGGGTCAGTATTAGGACCATTGCTTTTCTTATATATAATTGACCTGGACTTGGGTATAGGGAGTACAATTTCGAAGTTTGCGGATGATACAAAACTTAGTAATGTAGTACATAGTGAGGAGGATAGTAGCAGACTTCAGGAGGACACAGACAGACTGGTGAAATGGGCAGACACAGGGCAGATGCAATTTAATGTGAATAAGTGTGAAGTGATGCTCTGTGGGAGAGGCAGTATATTCTAAATGGTACTATTTTGAGGGGTGTGCAAGAGCAGAGGGACCCAGGGGTGCATATTCACAAATCTTTGAAGGTGGCAGGGCAAGTTGATAAGGCAGTTAAGAAAGCATAAATAGGGGCATTGATTACCAAAACAAGGACGTTAAGCTAAACCTTTAAAATCACTGGTTAGGCCTCAGCTGGAGTATTGTGTCCAATTCTGGGCACCGCACTTTAGGAAGGATGTCAATGCCTTGAAAGAGGGTACAGAGGAGGTTTACCAGGATAATATCAGGGATGAGGGGCTTTAGTTGTGTGGAGAGATTGGAGAAGCTGAGATTGTTCTCCTTAGAGCAGAGAAGGTTAGGGAGAGACCTAATAGAGGTATTCAAAATTATGAGGGGTTTTGATGGAGCAAATAGGGAGAAACGGTTTCCTCTGGCAAGTGGGTCGGTAACCAGAGGTCACAGATTTAAAATAATTGGCAAAAAAACCAGAGGGGGAAATAAGGAGAATTTTTTTTTAAACAGAGGGTTAAGATCTGGAACGCACTGACTGAAAGGGTGGTGGAAGCAGATTCCACAGGAACTTTCAAAAGGCAATCGGACAAATATTTGAAGAGGGCTAATTTGCAGGATTATGGGGAAAAAGCTGGGGAGTGGGTCTAAATTGGACAGCTCTTTCAAAAAGGCAGAACAGGCACAATGGGCCGAATGGCCTCCTTCTGTGCTGTAAGATTCTATGATTCTAAGATTCTATGAAGTAGGGAGGGAGGAGGCTCGAGTGGAGCATAAACACGGGCATCGACCTGTTGGGCCGAATGGCCTGTTTCTGTGATGTACATTTTATGTAAAACAAAAGTGTTCAAAGAAAATGATAACAAACCCCACAATTTTGAACTTCCCTCTGATTTTTATCCCGGGTTTGCTCGCAGCAGTGTCCTGGAGATTAATTTTTAATTCCTGGAGACTCCAGGGACAATCCTAGAGGGTTGGCAGCCCCCTAAAATCCAGGAGATTCTCTGGGATCACACACAGCGAGTGACTGAGAATGAGGAAAATACCACTGAACCAGGCAGTGTCTGGGGAGTTGGGTCTGAGCTCTCTGTACAGACATAATAATCAACACAGATTCAATCAGTGCACAACACTGCCGGCATTCCCCACAGTCTGTTCTCAGGATGTCAGGAACCACACTTCAAATTCCCACAGGCTCATCTTCCAACTGCCCACTGGAGGTGACATTAAATATTACAAAACGCAGTATGGGCACTGATTCCAGCATTTGAACAGTCACCATCGTGATGGATCAAACCTCTCATTAACCAGTGGGCGGCTCCTTTAATGCCTCTGACTAATGATTCCTTTTCTGTTAAATCGAAGGCACCTCCTGCCTGGCTTTAGATCAGGGTGTCTGTGTGACATGTTCCTCCCCATCTGTCACTTCTCACCAGAGAAATATAACCAGCAAATCCAGGTACCCTGCGGACTTAACCCATTAAACACCACTCACCATAGTGTTAAGTAACTGTACAGAGTCCCTGTTTATTCAGGGTGAGGGTCACTCACTGTGTAACTGTACAGAGTCACTGTTTATTCAGGGTGAGGGTCACTCACTGTGTAAATGTACAGAGTCCCTGTTTATTCAGGGTGAGGGTCACTCACTGTGTAACTGTACAGAGTCCCTGTTTATTCAGGGTGAGGGTCACTCACTGTGTAACTGTACAGAGTCCCTGTTTATTCAGGGTGAGGGTCACTCACTGTGTAACTGTACAGAGTCCCTGTTTATTCAGGGTGAGGGTCACTCACTGTGTAACTGTACAGAGTCCCTGTTTATTCAGGGTGAGGGTCACTCACTGTGTAACTGTACAGAGTCACTGTTTATTCAGGGTGAGGGTCACTCACTGTAACTGTACAGAGTCCCTGTTTATTCAGGGTGAGGGTCACTCACTGTAACTGTACAGAGTCCCTGTTTATTCAGGGTGAGGGTCACTCACTGTGTAACTGTACAGAGTCCCTGTTTATTCAGGGTGAGGGTCACTCACTGTGTAACTGTACAGAGTCCCTGTTTATTCAGGGTGAGGGTCACTCACTGTAACTGTACAGAGTCCCTGTTTATTCAGGGTGAGGGTCACTCACTGTGTAACTGTACAGAGTCCCTGTTTATTCAGGGTGAGGGTCACTCACTGTAACTGTACAGAGTCCCTGTTTATTCAGGGTGAGGGTCACTCACTGTGTAACTGTACAGAGTCCCTGTTTATTCAGGGTGAGGGTCACTCACTGTAACTGTACAGAGTCCCTGTTTATTCAGGGTGAGGGTCACTCACTGTAACTGTACAGAGTCCCTGTTTATTCAGGGTGAGGGTCACTCACTGTGTAACTGTACAGAGTCCCTGTTTATTCAGGGTGAGGGTCACTCACTGTGTAACTGTACAGAGTCCCTGTTTATTCAGGGTGAGGGTCACTCACTGTGTAACTGTACAGAGTCCCTGTTTATTCAGGGTGAGGGTCACTCACTGTGTAACTGTACAGAGTCCCTGTTTATTCAGGGTGAGGGTCACTCACTGTGTAACTGTACAGAGTCCCTGTTTATTCAGGGTGAGGGTCACTCACTGTAACTGTACAGAGTCCCTGTTTATTCAGGGTGAGGGTCACTCACTGTGTAACTGTACAGAGTCCCTGTTTATTCAGGGTGAGGGTCACTCACTGTGTAACTGTACAGAGTCCCTGTTTATTCAGGGTGAGGGTCACTCACTGTGTAACTGTACAGAGTCCCTGTTTATTCAGGGTGAGGGTCACTCACTGTGTAACTGTACAGAGTCACTATTTATTCAGGGTAAGGGTCACTCATAGAATCAAAGCAGGTTACAGCATGAAGGAGGCCATTTGGCCCATCGAGTCCGTACCGGCTCGATGCATGAGCAATCCAGCTAGTCCCACTGCCCCGCTCTATCCCCGTAGCCCTGCACATTTTTTCGTTTCAAGTATTTATCCAGTTCCCTTTTGAAGGCCATGATTGAATCTGCCTCCACCACCCCCTCGGGCAGTGCATTCCAGATCCTAACCACTCGCTGTGTAAAAAAAGATTTTCCTCATGTCACCTTTGGTTCTTTTGCCAATCACCTTAAATCTGTGTCCTCTGGTTCTTGACCCTTCTGCCAATGAACTATAGAACCATAGAAAAGATACAGCACAGAAGGGGGCCATTCGACCCATCGTGTCCGCGCCGGCTCAAAGAACAACCAGGTGCCCATTCTAATCCCACCTTCCAGCACCCGGTCCATGGCCCTGCAGCTTACAGCACTTTAGGTGCAGGTCCAGGTACTTTTTAAAAGAGTTGAGGGTCCCTGCCTCTACCACCAATTCGGGCAGCGAATTCCATACACCCACCACCCTCTGGGTAAAAAAGTTTTTCCTCATGTCCCCTCTAATCCTTCCGCCAATCAACTTAAATCTATGTCCTCTAGTTCTTGAACTCTCCGCTAGGGGAAACAGGTACTTCCTGTCTACTCTATCTGAGCCCCTCATAATTTTGTACACCTCAATCAAGTCTCCCCTCAGCCTCCTCTGCTCCAAGGAAAACAACCCCAGCCTATCCAATCTCTCCTCGTAGCTGCAATTTTCAAGCCCTGGCAACATTCTTGTAAATCTTCTCCGCACTCTCTCCAGGGCAATTACGTCCTTCCTGTAACGTGGTGACCAGAACTGTGCACAATACTCCAGCTGTGGCCTTACCAGCGTTTTACACAGTTCCATCATTACACCCCTGCTTTTGTATTCTATACCTCGGCTAATAACGGAGAGCATTCCATATGCCTTCTTCACAACCTTATCTACCTGTACTGCCACCTTCAGGGACCTGTGCACATGCACTCCAAGGTCTCTCACTTCCTCTACCTCTCTCAATATATTCCCGTTTACTGCGTATTCCCTTTTACTGTTTGCCCTCCCTAAGTGCATTACCTCACACTTCTCCGGGTTGAACTCCATTTGCCACTTTTCCGCCCACTCCACCAACCCATTGATATCTTCTTGGAGTCTACAGCTATCCTCTTCACTATCAACTACACGGACAATTCTTGTGTCATCTGCAAATTAGCCAAACATGCCCCCTACATTCAAGTCCAAATCATTAATATATACCACAAACAACAAGGGACCCAACACTGAGCCCTGTGGCACACCACTGGAAACGGATTTCCATTCGTAAAGATATCCATCGATTTTTACCCTTTGTTTCCTGTTACTGAGCCAATTTTGGATCCAATTCGCCACATTTCCCTGTATCCCATGGGCTTTTACCTTTCTGACCAGTCTGCCATGTGGGACCTTGTCAAATGCCTTACTAAAATCCATGTCGACAACATCCACTGCACTACCCTCATCAATCCTCCTTGTCACTTCCTCAAAGAATTTAATCAGATTTGTAAGGCATGACCTTCCCTGAACAAATCCATGCTGACTATCCCTGATTAAACCATGCCTTTCCAAGTGACAGTTTATCCTATCTCTCAGTATTGATTCTAATAGTTTGCCCACCACTGAGGTAAGACTGATCGGCCTATAATTGTTCTGTCATTCCCTCGTACCCTTTTTAAACAATGATACTACGTTTGCAGTCTTCCAGTCCTCCGGTACCTCCCCTGTATGTGGTGAGGATTGGAAAATGATCCTCAGAGCATCCGCTATTTCCTCCCTGGCTTCCTTCAATAGCCCAGGAAACAATCCATCCGGCCCTGGTGACTTATCAACTTTCAAGGATTCCAGTCCCTCTAGTACTTCCTCTCTCGTTATGTTTACCTTATCCAATATTACACACCTCTCCTCTTTTACTACTACGTCCGGATCATCCCTTTCCTTTGTGAATATGGAGGCAAAATATTCATTTAAAACCCTCCCCACATCCTCTGCTTCTACACAGTACTCCAGCTGTGCCAGAGGACTGGAGAACCGCTAATGTAGTACCATTATTCAAGAAGGGGAGTAGGGAAAAACCGGGGAACTACAGGCCAGTGAGCCGAACATCAGTGGTAGGAAAATTATTGGAAAAAATTCTGAAGGACAAAATTAGTCTCCACTTGGAGAAGCAAGGATTAATCAGGGATAGTCAACATGGCTTTGTCAAGGGAAGATCATGTCTGACTAATTTGATTGAATTTTTTGAGGGGGTGACTAGGCGTGTGGATGAGGGTAACGCAGTGGATGTGGTATACATGGATTTCAGTAAGGCCTTCGATAAAGTCCCCCACAGGAGACTGGTCAAGAAGGTATGAGCCCATGGAATCCAGGGTGCCTTGGCACTTTGGATACAAAACTGGCTTAGTGGCAGAAGGCAGAGGGTGATGGTCGAAGGTTGTTTTTGTGACTGGAAGCCTGTGGCCAGTGGGGTACCACAGGAATCGGTGCTGGGTCCCTTGCTGTTTGTGGTCTACATTAATGACTTGGATATGAATGTAAAAGGTATGATCAGTAAGTTCGCTGATGATACAAAAATTGGTAGGGTGGTAAATAGCGAGGAGGATAGCCTCAGTCTGCAGGACGATATAGATGGGTTGGTCAGATGGGCGGAACAGTGGCAAATGGAATTTAACCCGGAAAAGTGCGAGGTGATGCACTTTGGAGGGACTAACAAGGCAAGGGAATACACAATGAATGGGAAGAGCCTAGGCAAGACAGAGGGTCAGAGGGATCTTGGTGTGCAAGTTCACAGATCCCTGAAGGCGGCGGAACAGGTAGATAAGGTGGTAAAGAAGGCATATGGGATACTTGCCTTTATTAGCCGAGGCATAGAATATAAGAGCAAGGAGGTTATGATGGAGCTGTATAAAACACTGGTTAGGCCACAGCTGGAGTACTGTGTGCAGTTCTGGTCGCCACACTACAGGAAGGATGTGATCGCTTTGGAGAGGGTGCAGAGGAGATTCACCAGGATGTTACCAGGGCTGGAGCGCTTCAGCTATGAAGAGAGACTGGGAAGATTGGGTTTGTTTTCCTTGGAGCAGAGGAGGCTGAGGGGGGACATGATTGAGGTGTACAAAATTATGAGGGGCACAGATAGGATGGATACTAAGGAGCTTTTTCCCTTCGTTGAGGGTTCTATAACAAGGGGACATAGATTCAAGGTAAAAGGCGGGAGGTTTAGAGGGGATTTGAGAAAGAACTTTTTCACCCAGAGGGTGGTTGGAGTCTGGAACTCACTGTCTGAAAGGGTTGTGGAGGCAGGAACCCTCACAACATTCAAGAAGCATTTGGATGAGCACTTGAAATGCCATAGCATACAAGGCTACGGACCAAATGCTGGAATATGGGATTAGAGTAGACAGGGCTGATGGCCGGCGCGGACACGATGGGCCGAAGGGCCTCTATCCGTGCTGTATAACTCTATGACTCTCTATGACACAAGTTACTCTTATCATCCCTGATAGGTCCCACCTTTTCCTTAGCTATTCTCTTGTTCTTAATGTACTGATAAAACATCTTTGGGTTTTCTTTAATCTTACTAGCTAATATTTTTTCATGCCCTCTCTTTGCTTTCCTTGTTTCCTTTTTTACGTCATTCCTGTACTTTCTATACTCCTCTAGGCTTTCTGAAGTATTTAGTTTTCTGTGACAGTCATAAGCTTTCTTTTTCTGCTTTATCTTGCCCTGTATACGTCTAGACAACCAGGGGGCTCTAAATTTGGCAGTGCCACCCTTTTTCTTTGAGGGGACGTGTCTGCATTGTACCCGTAGAGTTTCACTTTTTAGTGCCTCCCACTGGCTTGCCACTGATTTCTCCTCAAGTAGTTGTGTCCAGTCCACTTCTGCCAAATCACCTCTTAGTTCTGTAAAATTTGCCTTCCCCCAATTTAAAACGTTTACTCCTGATTTAACTCTGTCCTTTTCCATAATAATGCTAAAACTAGCTGAATTGTGGTCACTATCCCCAATATGGTCACCCACTGTCACTTCACCCACTTGCCCATCTTCATTTCCCAGGACTAAATCTAGAATTGCATCCCCTCTTGTTGGGCTTGTCACGTACTGGCTAAAAAAGTTCTCCTGGACACCGATCAAGAATTTTGGGCCCTCTTTGCCTCTCACACTGTTTGAATCCCAGTTGATGTTCGGGTAGTTGAAGTCCCCTACTATTATTGGCCTCAGAAATTTGCCTACATATTTGTTCTTCTATCTCCCTTTCACTATTCGGGGGTCTATAGTACAGTCCCAGTGGTGTGACTGCCCCTTTTTTATTTCTTAGCTCAACCCATATGGCCTCGATTGATGATCCATTTAGCAGATCATCCCTTCTCACAACTGGAATTGATTCTTTAACCAATAATGCTACCCCCCCTCCTTTTTTATCACCCACTCTATCCTGCCTGAAAACTCTATATCCAGGGATATTGAGCTGCCAATTATCCCCCTCTTTAAGCCAGGTTTCCGTTACAGCAATGATCTCATGCTGCCATGTGTATCTGTGCCCTTAGCTCATCTGCTTTGTTTGTGATACTCCTTGCATTGCAGTATATCCCCTTTAACCCCGTCAAATTCCTGTGCTGAACACTATTTAACATTTGCTTCTTTTGCCTTTCTGAGTTGCTAACTACGTCACTAACTGCTTTTCTACTTCCCGTTTCCTGGTCTGAATTTGTCCTATCTGTACCTGCCCTTTGGTTCCCATCCCCCTGCCACACTAGTTTAAACCCTCCCCAACAGAACAACAAATGCCCCCGTGAGGATATTGGTCCCGGTTCAGCTTGGGTGCAACCCGTCCAGCTTGTACAGGTCCCGCCTTTCCCTGAATTGGTCCCAATGCCTCAGGAATTTAAACCCCTCCCTCCTGCACCATCTCTCAAGCCACGCATTCATCTGGTCTATTCTCCTATTTCTGCAGTTTAGTTTTGTCGTTGCTGTGACCCGCCCTCGGTACGCCCCCCTCCGCCCTCGGTACGCCCCCCTCCGCCCTCGGTACCATCCCCGCCCTCGGTACGCCCCCCTCCGCCCTCGGTACCCTCCCCGCCCTCGGTACGCCCCCCTCCGCCCTCGGTACCCTCCCCGCCCTCGGTACGCCCCCCTCCGCCCTCGGTACCCTCCCCGCCCTCGGTACGCCCCCCTCCGCCCTCGGTACCCTCCCCGCCCTCGGTACGCCCCCCTCCGCCCTCGGTACGCCCCCCTCCGCCCTCGGTACGCCCCCCTCCGCCCTCGGTACGCCCCCCTCCGCCCTCGGTACCCTCCCCGCCCTCGGTACGCCCCCCTCCGCCCTCGGTACGCCCCCCTCCGCCCTCGGTACGCCCCCCTCCGCCCTCGGTACGCCCCCCTCCGCCCTCGGTACGCCCCCCACCGCCCTCGGTACGCCCCCCTCTGCCCTCGGTACGCCCCCCTCCGCTCTCGGTACGCCCCCCTCCGCCCTCGGTACGCCCCCCTCTGCCCTCGGTACGCCCCCCTCCGCCCTCGGTACGCCCCCCTCCGCCCTCGGTACCATCCCCGCCCTCGGTACGCCCCCCTCCGCCCTCGGTACCATCCCCGCCCTCGGTACGCCCCCCTCCGCCCTCGGTACCCTCCCCGCCCTCGGTACGCCCCCCTCCGCCCTCGGTACCCTCCCCGCCCTCGGTACGCCCCCCTCCGCCCTCGGTACCCTCCCCGCCCTCGGTACGCCCCCCTCCGCCCTCGGTACGCCCCCCTCCGCCCTCGGTACGCCCCCCTCCGCCCTCGGTACGCCCCCCTCCGCCCTCGGTACGCCCCCCTCCGCCCTCGGTACGCCCCCCTCCGCCCTCGGTACCCTCCCCGCCCTCGGTACGCCCACCTCCGCCCTCGGTACGCCCCCCTCCGCTCTCGGTACGCCCCCCTCCGCCCTCGGTACGCCCCCCTCCGCCCTCGGTACGCCCCCCTCCGCCCTCGGTACGCCCCCCTCTGCCCTCGGTATGCCCCCCTCCGCTCTCGGTACGCCCCCCTCCGCCCTCGGTACGCCCCCCTCCGCCCTCGGTACGCCCCCCTCCGCCCTCGGTACGCCCCCCTCTGCCCTCGGTACGCCCCCCTCCGCCCTCGGTACGCCCCCCTCCGCTCTCGGTACGCCCCCCTCCGCCCTCGGTACGCCCCCCTCCACCCTCGGTACCCTCCGCGCCCTCGGTACGCCCCCCTCCGCCCTCGGTACCCTCCCCGCCATCGGTACGCCCCCCTCCGCTCTCGGTACGCCCCCCTCCGCCCTCGGTACGCCCCCCTCCGCCCTCGGTACCCTCCCCGCTCTCGGTACGCCCCCCTCCGCCCTCGGTACGTCCACTCCGCCCTCGGTATGCCCCCCTCCGCCCTCGGTACGCCCCCCTCCGCCCTCGGTACGTCCCCTCCGCCTTCGGTACGTCCCCTCCGCCCTCGGTACGTCCCCTCCGCCCTCGGTACGCCCCCCTCCGCCCTCGGTACGCCCCTCTCCGCCCTCGGTACGCTCATCCCCGCTCTCGGTACGCCCCCCTCCGCCCTCGGTACGCCCCTCTCCGCCCTCGGTACGCCCCTCCCCCCCCTCGGTACGCCCCTCTCCGCCCTCGGTACGCCCCTCTCCGCCCTCGGTACGCCCCCCTCCGCTCTCGGTACGCCCCCCTCCGCCCTCGGTACCCTCCCCGCCCTCGGTACGCCCCCCTGCGCCCTCGGTACCCTCCCCGCCCTCGGTACGCCCCCCCTCCGCTCTCGGTACGCCCCCCTCCGCCCTCGGTACGCCCCCCCTCTGCCCTCGGTACCCTCCCCGCTCTCGGTACGCCCCCCTCCGCCCTCGGTACGTCCACTCCGCCCTCGGTATGCCCCCCTCCGCCCTCGGTACGCCCCCCTCCGCCCTCGGTACGTCCCCTCCGCCTTCGGTACGTCCCCTCCGCCCTCGGTACGTCCCCTCCGCCCTCAGTACGCCCCCCTCCGCCCTCGGTACGCCCCCCTCCGCCCTCGGTACGCCCCCCTCCGCCCTCGGTACGCTCATCCCCGCTCTCGGTACGCCCCCCTCCGCATTGGTACGCCCCTCTCCGCCCTCGGTACGCCCCTCCCCCCCCTCGGTACGCCCCTCTCCGCCCTCGGTACGCCCCTCTCCGCCCTCGGTACGCCCCTCTCCGCCCTCGGTACGCCCCCCACCGCCCTCGGTACGCCCCCCTCCGCCCTCGGTACGCCCCCCTCCGCCCTCGGTACGCCCCCCTCCGCTCTCGGTACGCCCCCCTCCGCCCTCGGTACGCCCCCCTCCGCTCTCGGTACGCCCCCCTCCGCCCTCGGTACGCCCCCCTCCGCCCTCGGTACGCCCCCCTCCGCCCTCGGTACGCCCCCCACCGCCCTCGGTACGCCCCCCTCTGCCCTCGGTACGCCCCCCTCCGCTCTCGGTACGCCCCCCTCCGCCCTCGGTACGCCCCCCTCCGCCCTCGGTACGCCCCCCTCCGCCCTCGGTACGCCCCCCTCTGCCCTCGGTACCCTCCGCGCCCTCGGTACGCCCCCCTCTGCCCTCGGTACCCTCCCCGCCCTCGGTACGCCCCCCTCCGCTCTCGGTACGCCCCCCTCCGCCCTCGGTACCCTCCCCGCTCTCGGTACGCCCCCCTCCGCCCTCGGTACGTCCACTCCGCCCTCGGTATGCCCCCCTCCGCCCTCGGTACGCCCCCCTCCGCCCTCGGTACGTCCCCTCAGCCTTCGGTACGTCCCCTCCGCCCTCGGTACGTCTCCTCCGCCCTCGGTACGCCCCCCTCCGCCCTCGGTACGCCCCTCTCCGCCCTCGGTACGCTCATCCCCGCTCTCGGTACGCCCCCCTCCGCCCTCGGTACGCCCCTCTCCGCCCTCGGTACGCCCCTCCCCCCCCTCGGTACGCCCCTCTCCGCCCTCGGTACGCCCCTCTCCGCCCTCGGTACGCCCCCCTCCGCTCTCGGTACGCCCCCCTCCGCCCTCGGTACGCCCCCCTCCGCCCTCGGTACCCTCCCCGCCCTCGGTACGCCCCCCACCGCCCTCGGTACCCTCCCCGCCCTCGGTACGCCCCCCTCCGCTCTCGGTACGCCCCCCTCCGCCCTCGGTACGCCCCCCCTCTGCCCTCGGTACCCTCCCCGCTCTCGGTACGCCCCCCTCCGCCCTCGGTACGTCCACTCCGCCCTCGGTATGCCCCCCTCCGCCCTCGGTACGCCCCCCTCCGCCCTCGGTACGTCCCCTCCGCCTTCGGTACGTACCCTCCGCCCTCGGTACGTCCCCTCCGCCCTCAGTACGCCCCCCTCCGCCCTCGGTACGCCCCCCTCCGCCCTCGGTACGCCCCCCTCCGCCCTCGGTACGCTCATCCCCGCTCTCGGTACGCCCCCCTCCGCATTGGTACGCCCCTCTCCGCCCTCGGTACGCCCCTCCCCCCCCTCGGTACGCCCCTCTCCGCCCTCGGTACGCCCCTCTCCGCCCTCGGTACGCCCCCCCTCCGCCCTCGGTACGCCCCCCTCCGCCCTCGGTACCCTCCCCGCCCTCGGTACGCCCCCCTCCGCCCTCGGTACGCCCCCCCTCCGCCCTCGGTACGCCCCCCACCGCCCTCGGTACGCCCCCCTCCACCCTCGGTACGCCCCCCTCCGCTCTCGGTACGCCCCCCTCCGCCCTCGGTACGCCCCCCTCCGCCCTCGGTACCCTCCCCGCCCTCGGTACGCCCCCCTCCGCCCTCGGTACCCTCCCCGCCCTCGGTACGCCCCCCTCCGCTCTCGGTACGCCCCCCTCCGCCCTCGGTACGCCCCCCTCCGCCCTCGGTACCCTCCCCGCCCTCGGTACGTCCCCTCCGCCTTCGGTACGTCCCCTCCGCCCTCGGTACGTCCCCTCCGCCCTCAGTACGCCCCCCTCCGCCCTCGGTACGCCCCCCTCCGCCCTCGGTACGTCCCCTCCGCCTTCGGTACGTCCCCTCCGCCCTCGGTACGTCCCCTCCGCCCTCGGTACGCCCCCCTCCGCCCTCGGTACGTCCCCTCCGCCTTCGGTACGTCCCCTCCGCCCTCGGTACGCCCCTCTCCGCCCTCGGTACGCCCCTCCCCCCCTCGGTACGCCCCTCTCCGCCCTCGGTACGCCCCCCTCCGCTCTCGGTACGCCCCCCTCCGCCCTCGGTACGCCCCCCCTCCGCCCTCGGTACCCTCCCCGCCCTCGGTACGCCCCCCTCCGCCCTATGTACGTCCACTCCGCCCTCGGTACGCCCCCCTCCGCCCTCGGTACCCTCCCCGCCCTCGGTACGCCCCCCTCCGCCCTCGGTACCCTCCCCGCCCTCGGTACGCCCCCCTCCGCCCTATGTACGTCCACTCCGCCCTCGGTACGCCCCCCTCCGCCCTCGGTACCCTCCCCGCCCTCGGTACGCCCCCCTCCGCCCTATGTACGTCCACTCCGCCCTCGGTATGCCCCCCTCCGCCCTCGGTACGCCCCCCTCCGCCCTCGGTACGTCCCCTCCGCCTTCGGTACGTCCCCTCCGCCCTCGGTACGCCCCCTCCGCCCTCGGTACGCCCCCCTCCGCCCTCGGTACGCCCCTCTCTGCCCTCGGTACGCCCCTCCCCCCCCTCGGTACGCCCCTCTCCGCCCTCGGTACGCCCCTCTCCGCCCTCGGTACGCTCCTCTCCCCTCTCACCCTCCTCTCCGCCCTCGGTACGCCCCTCTCTGCCCTCGGTACGCCCCTCCCCCCCCTCGGTACGCCCCTCTCCGCTCTCGGTACGCCCTCCTCCGCTCTCGGTACGCCCCCCTCCGCCCTCGGTACGCCCCTCTCTGCTCTCGGTACGCCCCTCTCCGCTCTCGGTACGCCCCTCTCCCCTCTCACCCTCCTCTCTGCTCTCGGTACGCCCCTCTCCGCTCTCGGTACGCTCCTCTCCACTCCACTGACTAACCAAATGCCCCTCACCCCTTACTGCACCGAATCCCCTCACTCACCAAATTCCCAATTATAGACTCTGTTGAAACCAGACTCTGTCGATAGCTGCTACCCCGTGCTCCCTCACTCTGTGCGTTAGCAAATCCCTTCCAATGGGAACAGTTTCTCTCTATCTACTCTGTCTGGACCCTTCATGATTTTGAATACCTCGATCAAATCTCCTCTCAAACTTCTCTGTTCCAAGGAGAACAACCCCAGTTTCTCCAGTCCATCCACGTAACTGAAGTCCCTCATCCCTGGAATCATTCTAGTAAATCTCCTCTGCATCCTCTCTAAGGCCTTCACATCTTTCATAATGTGCGGTGCCCAGAACTCCAGTTGTGGCCGAACCAGTGTTTTATAAAGTTTCATCATGATTTCCATACTTTTGTACTCTATGCCTCTATTTATAAAGCCCAGGATCCCGTATGCTTTTTTAACCGCTTTCTCAACCTGTCCTGCCACCTTCAATGATTTGTGCACATATACCCCCAGATCTCTCTGTTCCTGTACCCCTTTTAGAATTGTGCCCTTGAATTTATATTGCCTCTCCTCATTTTTCCTATCGAAATGCATCACTCCACATTTTTCCATGTTAAACTTCACCGTGTAACTGTACAGAGTCCCTGTTTATTCAAGGTAAGGGTCACTCACTGTAAGTGTAGAGAGCGACTATAGGAAAAATGAGGAGAGGCAATATAAATTCGAGGGCACAATTCTAAAAGTTTAACCTATTGAGAGTCAGTGCCTTCAGGAACTGTACCCCAGTGAGAGTCAGCACCTTCAGGGACTGTACCCCAGGGAGAGTCAGCACCTTCAGGGACTGTAGCCCAGGGAGAGTCAGCACCTTCAGGGACTGTACCCCAGGGAGAGTCAGCACCTTCAGGAACTGTACCCCAGGGAGAGTCAGCACCTTCAGGGACTGTAGCCCAGGGAGAGTCAGCACCTTCAGGGACTGTACCCCAGGGAGAGTCAGCACCTTCAGGAACTGTACCCCAGGGAGAGTCAGCACCTTCAGGGACTGTACCCCAGTGAGAGTCAGCACCTTCAGGAACTGTACCCCAGGGAGAGTCAGCACCTTCAGGGACTGTACCCCAGTGAGAGTCAGCACCTTCAGGAACTGTACCCCAGGGAGAGTCAGCACCTTCAGGGACTGTAGCCCAGGGAGAGTCAGCACCTTCAGGGACTGTACCCCAGGGAGAGTCAGCACCTTCAGGGACTGGGAGCAAACTGATAATAACAATTCCATCTCCAGCAGTTATGAGCTGCTGGTTGTGTCGAGTTGATCGGGGTGCCCTGTGCCTGCAGTGTGTCCTCGGGCCCACTAGATGGTGGCGCTGCTCCACGTTCAGCAGCTTCGATGCTCGGGCTCAGTCGGGCCTTTGCTTCGCAGCCAATCAGAAAACTCTTCAGGTCATCAGAGTGGGTGAGAGAGATCGTGAGTCAGCCGATGGTCTCCAGCGTCCGTTTCCCTCTCGCTGCACCTCTCCCAACGGCCCCTTCAATAAATTGGCTGCTTTTAAAGCATCGTCACCTGTCGAATGATTCTAATCCATCCCTCAAGGGCAAAGGGCACAGGTCAATCACACCATTTGCGAGCACACTGAGGGCAGGCAGTGAACCCACTCCCAAAACACTGCCTGGCTTTTTGCCAGACGTGCCCGGCTCAGGTACATTGAAATAGATTATCGTCCTCACTGCCTGGGCAATAAATTGTCAGAGTGGATTGTCTGCGATTATCGACACCGCGATATTATTGATCGAAATTAAATGTTCTTCAGAAATTACAGATTGAGTTGGAGAAGATGTGTTGGTGGGAAGAGCAATGGGGGATGGAATTTAATTCAGACAAGGGTAAAATGTTACACAAAGGGAGGAGGATCAGACACCAACTCCACCTCCATATCAGTGTCGAAATAACGCTGGGCAAAGTTAACAGAAACCTGGGAATCTGAGTAGACGGAATTCTCAACAATTCAACCAATGCAGAAGCAGAGATCAACAAAACCAATAAAATGTTGCACTCCATTCAAAACAGTGGAACACAAATCAGAGGACGTCGCGATCAAACTGTACAAGGCTCTGGTCAGACCCCCACCTTCAGGGACTGTACCCCAGGGAGAGTCAGCACCTTCAGGGACTGTACCCCAGGGAGAGTCAGCACCTTCAGGGACTGTACCCCAGGGAGAGTCAGCACCTTCAGGAGCTGGACCCCAGGGAGAGTCAGCACCTTCAGGGACTGTACCCCAGGGAGAGTCAGCACCTTCAGGAACTGTACCCCAGGGAGAGTCAGCACCTTCAGGGACTGTACCCCAGGGAGAGTCAGCACCTTCAGGAACTGTACCCCAGGGAGAGTCAGCACCTTCAGGGACTGTACCCCAGGGAGAGTCAGCACCTTCAGGGACTGTACCCCAGGGAGAGTCAGCACCTTCAGGGACTGTACCCCAGGGAGAGTCAGCACCTTCCAGGTTGGGTTAGAAAATAGGAAAACCGGAAATAATTGTTAACGTATTGAGAGGTGGCGGACTGACACTGTGGGTGATGCTGCGGTTAACTGTCTGTAGAAGAGTCCAGCTCGGAGCAGTGGAGATGGTGTTGAGGGAGGGGAATAGAATCCTCGCCCGATGTGGACCTGAGATGGTGGCTGAAATTCAGACCTTCTTCTGGGGCCCGGGATAATCCGAGGGAGGATGGGCAAGAATTACTGCTGCTCTACTCCCAGGTTACTGCCAGGGAGGTGTCTGTCTGTCCAGGTCCAGGGCCAGGAGGGTACCCAGGAGAGAATGTTTCTGTGGCCTGTTGAGTGTTGAACGAGTGCCAGGAGCAGTTCAACGAAAAGAACGGGGAGAGGTTCTGAGAGAGACACCATATGCTGGATTTGCACATTTGGACACAAGTGCCAGAAAGCCCAGTGTGCAGCAGCCTTGATAACACATGTCAAAGCCAACGAATGCCAGAGAAATCTAACAATCTATTTCCTTATAAAGAGATGAGCCGATCTGAGCAGTTCCACACTCACTGCATTCTCTCCTTTGAAATCCCACATCTGGCCTGTGGGATGTCTCTGCCCTCTGCTGGTTCGAGGGTCACATGTGACAAAAGTTTAGCAACTTCAACACAAATCGACCGTCTGAAGTGAACGATGATTCTCTCCAAATACCAATCAACAAATCACAGCAAGTGACCCAGAGCCCAGAAAATCACACCAAGTGACCCAGAGCCCAGAAAATTTTTGTGTGGGAATGGAAATATCAAACTCATTCAGCAGAGGGTGTCATACTAAAGTCAGGGACATGCCAGGTGATTGGACAGTGTCTCAATCCAACCCGTGCTTTACCTGATGGGACGGTGTAGAGGGAGCTTTACTCTGTATCTAACCCGTGCTGTACCTGCCCTGGGAGTGTTTGATGGGACAGGGTAGAGGGAGCTTTACTCTGTATCTAACCCTGTACCTGCCCTGGGAGTGTTTGATGGGACAGTGTAGAGGGAGCTTTACTCTGTATCTAACCCTGTACCTGCTCTGGGAGTGTTTGATGGGACAGTGCAGTGGGAGCTTTACTCTGTATCTGACCCTGTACCTGCTCTGGGAGTGTTTGATGGGACAGTGTAGAGGGAGCTTTACTCTGGATCTAACCCTGTACCTGCCCTGGGAGTGTTTGATGGGACAGTGTGGAGGGAGCTTTACTCTGTATCTAACCCGTGCTGTACCTGCCCTGGGAGTGTTTGATGGGACAGTGTAGAAGGAGCTTTACTCTGTATCTAACCCTGTACCTGCTCTGGGAGTGTTTGATGGGACAGTGTAGAGGGAGCTTTACTCTGTATCTAACCCTGTACCTGCTCTGGGAGTGTTTGATGGGACAGTGTAGAGGGAGCTTTACTCTGTATCTAACCTTGTACCTGCCCTGGGAGTGTTTGATGGGACAGTGTAGAGGGAGGTTTACTCTGTATCTAACCAATGCTGTACCTGCCCTGGGAGTGTTTGATGGGATAGTGTAGATGGAGCTTTACTCTGTATCTAACCCGTGCTGTACCTGCGCTGGGAATGTTTGATGGGACAGTGTAGAGGGAGCTTTACTCTGTATCTAACCCTGTACCTGCCTTGGGAGTGTTTGATGGGACAGGGTAGAGGGAGCTTTACTCTGTATCTAACCCGTGCTGTACCTGCGCTGGGAGTGTTTGATGGGACAGTGTAGAGGGAGCTTTACTCTGGATCTAACCCTGTACCTGCTCTGGGAGTGTTTGATGGGACAGTGTAGAGGGAGCTTTACTCTGTATCTAACCCTGTACCTGCTCTGGGAGTGTTTGATGGGACAGTGTAGAGGGAGCTTTACTCTGTATCTAACCCTGTACCTGCCCTGGGAGTGTTTGATGGGACAGTGTAGAGGGAGCTTTACTCTGTATCTAACCAATGCTGTACCTGCCCTGGGAGTGTTTGATGGGACAGTGTAGAGGGAGCTTTACTCTGTATCTAACCCGTGCTGTACCTGCCCTGGGAGTGTTTGATGGGACAGTGTAGAGGGAGCTTTACTCTGTATCTAACCCTGTACCTGCCCTGGGAGTGTTTGATGGGACAGTGTAGAGGGAGCTTTACTCTGTATCTAACCTGTGCTGTACCTGCCCTGGGAGTGTTTGATGGGACAGTGTAGAGGGAGCTTTACTCTGTATCTAACCCTGTACCTGCTCTGGGAGTGTTTGATGGGACAGTGTAGAGGGAGCTTTACTCTGTATCTAACCCTGTACCTGCTCTGGGAGTGTTTGATGGGACAGGGTAGAGGGAGCTTTACTCTGTATCTAACCCGTGCTGTACCTGCCCTGGGAGTGTTTGATGGGAAAGTGTAGAGGGAGCTTTACTCTGTATCTAACCTGTGCTGTACCTGCCCTGGGAGTGTTTGATGGGGCAGTGTAGAGGGAGCTTTACTCTGTATCTAACCCTGTACCTGCCCTGGGAGTGTTTGATGGGACAGGGTAGAGGGAGCTTTACTCTGTATCTAACCCTGTACCTGCTCTGGGAGTGTTTGATGGGACAGTGTAGAGGGAGCTTTACTCTGTATCTAACCCTGTACCTGCTCTGGGAGTGTTTGATGGGACAGTGTAGAGGGAGCTTTACTCTGTATCTAACCCTGTACCTGCTCTGGGAGTGTTTGATGGGACAGTGTAGAGGGAGCTTTACTCTGTATCTAACCCTGTACCTGCCCTGGGAGTGTTTGATGGGACAGTGTGGAGGGAGCTTTACTCTGTATCTAACCAATGCTGTACCTGCCCTGGGAGTGTTTGATGGGACAGTGTAGAGGGAGCTTTACTCTGTATCTAACCAATGCTGTACCTGCCCTGGGAGTGTTTGATGGGACAGTGTAGAGGGAGCTTTACTCTGTATCT
Organism: Heptranchias perlo; assembly: GCF_035084215.1. NCBI lineage: Eukaryota > Metazoa > Chordata > Chondrichthyes > Hexanchiformes > Hexanchidae > Heptranchias > Heptranchias perlo. Next base: position 40,227,526 of record NC_090352.1, on the reverse strand, counting down.
AACCCGTGCTGTACCTGCCCTGGGAGTGTTTGATGGGACAGTGTAGAGGGAGCTTTACTCTGTATCTAACCCGTGCTGTACCTGCCCTGGGAGTGTTTGATGGGACAGTGTAGAGGGAGCTTTACTCTGTATCTAACCCTGTACCTGCTCTGGGAGTGTTTGATGGGACAGTGTAGAGGGAGCTTTACTCTGTATCTAACCCTGTACCTGCTCTGGGAGTGTTTGAAGGGACAGTGTAGAGGGAGCTTTACTCTGTATCTAACCCTGTACCTGCCCTGGGAGTGTTTGATGGGACAGTGTAGAGGGAGCTTTACTCTGTATCTAACCCTGTACCTGCCCTGGGAGTGTTTGATGGGACAGTGTAGAGGGAGCTTTACTCTGTATCTAACCCTGTACCTGCTCTGGGAGTGTTTGATGGGACAGTGTAGAGGGAGCTTTACTCTGTATCTAACCCTGTACCTGCCCTGGGAGTGTTTGATGGGACAGTGTAGAGGGAGCTTTACTCTGGATCTCACCCTGTACCTGCCCTGGGAGTGTTTGATGGGACAGTGTAGAGGGAGCTTTACTCTGTATCTAACCCTGTGCCTGCCCTGGGAGTGTTTGATGGGACAGTGGAGAGGGAGCTTTACTCTGTATCTAACCCTGTACCTGCCCTGGGAGTGTTTGATGGGACAGTGTAGAGGGAGCTTTACTCTGTATCTAACCCTGTACCTGCTCTGGGAGTGTTTGAAGGGACAGTGTAGAGGGAGCTTTACTCTGTATCTAACCCTGTACCTGCCCTGGGAGTGTTTGATGGGACAGTGTAGAGGGAGCTTTACTCTGTATCTAACCCTGTACCTGCCCTGGGAGTGTTTGATGGGACAGTGTAGAGGGAGCTTTACTCTGTATCTAACCCGTGCTGTACCTGCCCTGGGAGTGTTTGATTGGAGCTAAAATTGGAAATGTGTTCCATTCCTCTGCACATGTCCCTCATTATAAGATCACAAGATTTATTCAGATAATGTAATCCCTTTTGGCCACGTTAGTTCATCCATTGAGAGAGGGCCTGCAATTGTCCTGTCACAGGGACCAACTATTTTGTCAGGATCCCCAGGTTTTTGCCCCTTCTCTGGTGTCTGATAAAGTTCTGATTGTTCGGTGTGTGACGACAAGCTTCCTGATCACAGTCCTACGTTTACTTCCTCCTGTCCATTGCTCTGGTTTATTTCTTGCTGATTCGCTGTCACTGCAGCCCCCGTTTACTGTCCTTGTGAGATTGTCTGCCTGTCGTTCAGGGTCTGGCTGACCCTGTCCTCCCCTCGACATCAATGTGTTACACTCAGTCACACCGTCAGCTGCAACACTCCATACAGACCTGGTCAGCTGGTCAGTGGTCAGCTTCTCCAAGGGAGCAAAGGTCAAGGAGATGTAATTACTTCCTGTTGGAAACAATGGTGCTCACTGACACACGAGGTTTGTCACTCTCACTGTTGGAGGAGATAAACTGAAGGAAATGCAAAGTCCTTATATCCCCCGTGCCCTTTACACCCTCGTGCCCTTTATACCCCTCGTGCCCTTTACACCCTCGTGCCCTTTACACCTTGTGCCCTTTACACCCCTCGTGCCCTTTACACCCCTCGTGCCCTTTACACCCTGTGCCCTTTACACCCCTCGTGCCCTTTACACCCCTCGTGCCCTTTACACCCCTGTGCCCTTTACACCCCTCGTGCCCTTTACACCCCTCCTGCCCTTTACACCCCTTGTGCCCTTTACCCCTCGTGCCCTTTACACCCCTCGTGCCCTTTACACCCTCGTGCCCTTTACACCCTCGTGCCCTTTACACCTTGTGCCCTTTACACCCCCTGTGCCCTTTACACCCCTCGTGCCCTTTACACCCCCTGTGCCCTTTACACCCTCGTGCCCTTTACACCCTGTGCCCTTTACACTCTCGTGCCCTTTACACCCTGTGCCCTTTACACCCTGTGCCCTTTACACCCTCGTGCCCTTTACACCCTGGTGTGCTCCGACACACTGCTGTGTTTGTGTTGTTCCAGTGTGTGAGGTGACCCTATCTGATAAAGAATGCTGACTGCTTTGTTTAATTAGAGCAAGCTGGGAGTGGGTAGTCACTGGACTCAGTTGCCAGGGTAATTGGCACCAACCCCTGATCTTATGACTCTGGAATAGCACGGATGGCACCAGATGTCTGGCTGTGTCAGTGTGACTCAGTCCTGACAGTATACGTCTCCGTGGAGATCTGATTGCCCAATAACTGGAAGTGTTGTTGAGCGGCTGGCCAGATGGTCGGTCACTGATGCCAGTCTCAACCTAACACCCACATGATTCAGTGTAGAAAGTTAAACAGATCACAACAGCCCGTGTACCACGGGTATATGGTGGGTGGAGGCTGAAGGGTGAGTGAAAAATAACAATAGTTAACTCATTGGGTTTGGTTTTTCCTCTCCCTCTCTGCCTGGGGATGAACAAAGTGCAGCAAAAACCAAGGTGCCCTCTTGCCAATTGTCTGTGTTTGTGGGTTCAAGCCCTTTAAAGCAGCTTGAAGTACCCCAGGCGCTGACTCAGGCCCGAGTCCAGCCTAGCCGGTGGACACAGAGTGGGGGAGATGTCCGGCCAATACTGCAGGTCTGAGCTCCAGGCCGTGGGGGGTTCTAGTCACTTCCCAAAAATCCAGATCAAACGCCCTCCAAACATGAGCTTGGTGCTGGGCACCTCACCTTCCTCCAGGCTGCCTGCCTCGACTCAGCTCCTCCAAAATGGGCAGGGCTGGGTGCAGAACCTGAGGTCCAGTTAACCTGGGCATTGCTCCAACTCATACGAATATAGGAACAGGAGGAGGCCATTCAGCCATTCAGAGCCTGTTCTGCCATTCAATCAGATCATGGCTGATCTGTACCTCAACTCCATTTACCCTCCTTTGCCCCATATCTCGATACCCAACAAAAATCATCAGTTTTGAAAGCTCCAATTGACCCCCAGCCTCAACAGCTTTTTGGGGGAGAGAGGTTCCAGATTTCCACTCCCCTTTGTGTGAAGAAATGCTTCCTGACATCACCCCTGAACGGCCTGGCTCTAATTTTAAGGTTCTGCCCCCTTGTTCCCCCACCAGAGGAAATAGTTTCTCTCTATCGACCCTATCAAATCCTTTAATCATCTTAAACCCCTCAATTAGATCACCCCTTAATCTTCTCTATTCCAACTCAGTGTCCACTGAGACAGGAGAATGAGGAGAAGCATCATTATAGCCCCATTCTTCCCCACTTTGGGCAAAACCTCTTAAATCCTAGGACAATAGTCTCTAAATAAATAGCAGCTGTATGTTATCAATCACCCATTGAAAACTGTCCTCACATTTCATTGAAGGAAAATGCTAATTAAAGCAGGCCGACAGGGACTGAACCTCGAAAGCTGGTTGGGTGAGAGCTGGTGAAAGGTTTTACCAATATTTTCCATGTGTAGGGGGGTTGCCAACTCTCAAGGATTGCCCTGGAGTCTTCAGGAGATAAAGATTTATCTCCAGGGCACAGCTGTGAGCAACACCTGGAAGCAAAATCACACGGGCATTAAAAATTATGTTTTTTAAAATGTTCTTTGAACAATTTTTTTAATTAGTTACAAAAATATCGGACATGGGAAAAAAGGCTGTTTGACTGACCATCAAGAATTATCCAATCAGGTAATGAAGGGTCTCTTTGCTTTTCATTTGGCCATGGGAAGGCGGGACTTCGCGAGGAAGGACCTGTTGAGTGACCAATGGCGAGAGTGTTGGGCGGGGCAGTTTGAGGCAGGAGGTCATGTGATGACACCTCCAGGAATATGTCCAATCAGAGTTGGCAACCCTTATCCATATGGTTGGACTGGTTTGGCATCCACTGGGTTTTCCAACATGTCGGCATCGTAGAGAAGGGCATAGGTCTGCACATCTCGAACAACCCACTATAAGTAACACCCCCTCATGGTAGGTGAAGGCACTGCTCATATTAGGCTAAACTAGATGGGCCAGAAAGTCCCAGGTGAATCTGAAGTCCAAGACGATGTAGTTGGTTTCAGCCAAGACAACAAATGGGGCGCTAGAGTTGGTCACAGCAACCCTGGGCTAAGGTAGAAGAACCACCTGCTCCTGATCAATATCCAGTAACTCCGGCAGGAACGGAACAGAATGTGGAGGTTGGGTAAGGACAGGATCGGATTCAGCTCAGCACCTCCAGGGACTGTACCCCAGGGAGAGACAGCACCTTCAGGAACTGTACCCCAGTGAGAGTCAGCACCTTCAGGGACTGTACCCCAGGGAGAGTCAGCACCTTCAGGGACTGTACCCCAGGGAGAGTGAGCGCCTCCAGGGAGATTGTGAAATTATACCAAAGGGTTATGCGAGATCACAATGTACACTGAATGTGACTTCTGCCTCCAGTTCCGATGTAGTCTCCAGTGGACCTACAGGGAGCTCGGCTCTCTCTGGGAGTTCCTTTGCAGTGCCATTTAAACTTGTTGCAGAAACACAATTTCCTTGATAGATTTTTTTTAACTAAACTGTAAGTGGTTGGAGCTGGAATGTGAATCCAATCCAAAGAATGATCCTTATGATGAGAACAGCAGTTCCCAGGGACCGCACTAACTGGATGAAATCACACAGAACTCTTCCTGTATACACCACTACACCGTGGGCACCAGTTATCACATGCTGAGATATGGCAAGAGATTGTCACCAGACAGCACCAAAAAACATGAAGCCTTGGACACCTGGAGTTCTGGTTCATCAACTTGTGATTTGCTTGTGATTTGCCTTAAGCTGCTAATAATTAAACACATGTACTTCCTAGTCTCAGGCAACAGAATCCAAACCAGGCCTGTGAAGACACATTTGCTCAGCATCCAGTTTTAATCAACCACATGACAACAGATCATGTGCCAAACCACAGTTGGATTCTGATGAATTCTTCGAACCTCAGTGTAATTTGTTGTTGCTGTGACTTAACACTGAGCAACAAACAGCAAAATCACTATTTACGACCTCCCAACATCATTAGTGACTTAAACGGGCACTCAGTCAAACGTATAGTTCAGAATCTTCCACCGGGCCAAGCCCTAACTGCATCGTGATTAGTGAGAGCACAACGCTGCCTGGAAGTGTTAACTTTACATGCCAGTTGTTCACTTGTTTGGTGTTGATGACTTCCATCCCTGTCAGACACTCGTTGCAGACTCCAGACTGGTGGTCAGACTGAGGGAGCTGAAGCAGAAATTATAGTTTTCCACACAGTAACTTCCTAATTTCAAACATGCGATCTGGACAGTTATCAAGTGTTGGCCAGCACATCTCCATAGAAAGGGGAACTCCTCAGCCTCAGCCTGGATACTGAATACTTTAAATCGAGCCTGCTCACTTACTCTATCAAAACTGAGATTAATCCATCACCAACAGCACCTCATTACATTCACTAACAGGGGAGAACAACATGTGTCTTGCACCTTATCACACTCTCAATATCCCAATTTATACAACATCTTATACAAGGGGGTTGGAGTACAAGAATAAGGAAGTCTTACTACAATTGTACAGGGCTTTTGGTGAGACCTCAGCTGAAGTACTGTGTACAGTTTTGGTCTCCTTATCTAAGGAAGGATATACTCGCCTTAGAGGCGGTGTAACGAAGGTTCACTAGATTGATTCCTGGGATGAGAGGGTTGTCCTATGAGGAGAGATTGAGTAGAATGGGCCTATACTCTCTGGAGTTTAGAAGAATGAGAGGTGATCTCATTGAAACATGTAAGGTTCTGAGGGGGCTTGACAGGATAAATGCTGAGAGATTGTTTCCCCTGGCTTGGAGAGTCTAGAACTAGGGGGCATAGCCTCAGGATAAGGGGTCGGCCATTTAAGACTGAGATGAGGAGAAATTTCTTCACTCAGAGGGTTGTGAATCTTTGGAATTCTCTACCCCAGAGGGCTGTGGATGCTCAGTCGTTGAGTATATTCAAGGCTGAGATCGATAGATTTTTGGACTCTGGGGGAATCAAGGGATATGGGGATCGGGCGGGAAAGTGGAGTTAAGGTCGAAGATCAGCCATGATCTGATTGAATGGTGGAGGAGGCTCGAGGGGCCGAATGGCCCACTCCTGCTCCTATTTCTTATGTTCTTATCACATCTCTTAATATCCCAATTTATACAATATTTTATCACATAGTATCATAAAAGGTACAGCACAGAAGGAGGCCATTCAGCCCATCCTGCCTGTGCCGGCTCTTTGAAAGAGCTATCCGATTAGTCCCACTCCCCCCTGCTCTTTCCCCATAATCCTGCAAATTTTTTCCCTTCAAATATTTATCCAATTCCCTTTTGAAAGTTATTATTGAATCTGCTTCCACCGCCCTTTCAGGCAGCGCATTCCAGATCATCATAACTCGCTGCGTAAAAAAATGTTTCCTCATCTCCCCTCTGGCTCTTTTGCCGATCGCCTTAAATCTGTCCCCTCTGGTTATTGACCCTTTTGCCACTGGAAACAGTTTCTCCTTATTTACTCTATCAAAACCATTCATGATTTTGAACACCTCTATTAAATCTCCCCTTAACCTTCTCTGCTCTAAGGAGAACAACCCCAGCTTCTCCAGTCTATCCACGTAACTGAAGTCCCTCATCCCTGGTACCATTCTAGTAAATCTCCTCTGCACCCTCTCTAAGGCCCTGACATCCTTCCTAAAGTGTGGTGCCCAGAATTGGACCCAATCCTCCAGCTGGGGCCTAACTAATGTTTTATAAAGGTTTAGCATAACTTCCTTGCTTTTGTACTCTATGCCTCTATTAATAAAGCCCAGGGTCCCATATGCTTTTTTAACAGCCTTCTCAACTTGCCCTGCCCCCTTCAAAGATTTGTGTACACACACCCCCAGGTCACTCTGTTTCTGCACCCCCTTTAAAATTGTACCATTTAATTTATTTTGCCTCTCCTCATTCTTCCTACCAAAATGTATCACTTCACACTTCTCTGCGTTAAATTTCATCTGCCATGTGTCTGCCCATTCCACCAGTCTGTCTCTGTCCTCCTGAAGTCTGTTACTATCCTCCACGTTGTTTACTACATTTCTGAGTTTTGTGTCATCTGCAAGCTTTGAAATTATACCCTCTATACCCAAGTTCAGGCCATTAATATATATCAAAAAGAGCAGTGGTCCTAATACTGACCCCTGGGGAACACCACTGTATACTTCCCTCCAGTCTGACAAACAACTGTTCACCACTACTCTCTGCTTTCTGTCCCCGAGCCAATGTTGTATCCATGCTGCCACTGTCCCTTTAATCCCATGGGCTTCAATTTTGCTAACAAGTCTATTATGTGGCACTTTATCAAATGTCTTTTGAAAGTCCATATACACAACATCAACCGCACTCCCCTCATCAACCCTCTCCGTTACTTCATCAAAGAACTCAATTAAGTTGGTCAAACGTGATTTTCCTTCAACAAATCCGTGCTGACTTTCATTTTTTAGCCCAGACTTTTCCAAGTGCCAATTAATTTTGTCCCAGATTATTGTCTCTAACAGTTTCCCCACCACCGACATTAGGCTGACTGGTGTGTAATTACTGGGTTTATCCTTCTCCCCTTTTTTGAACAAGGGTGCAACATTTTCAATCCTCCAACACCATCTCCATATCCAAGGAGGATTGGAAGATTGTGGTCAGAGCCTCCGCAATTTCCACCCTTACTTCCCTCAGTAACCTAGGATGCATCCCATCTGGACCGGGTGACTTTTCTACTTTGAGTACTGCCAACCTTTAAAGTACCTCCTCTTTATCTATTTATATCCTCTCCAATATCACTAATACCTCCTCCTTTACTGCTACAATGGCAGCATCCTCTTCTCTAGTGAAGACCAATGCGAAGTATTCATTTAGTGCCTCAGCCATGCCCTCTGCCTCCACAAGAAGATCTCCTTTTTTGTCCCTAATCGGCCCCACCCTTCCTTTGACTACTCTTTTACTATTTATATGTTTATAAAAGACTTTTGGGTTCTCTTTTATGTTAGCTGCTAATCTATTCTCATACTCTCTCTTTGCCCCTCTTATTCCCTTTTTCAGATCTCCTCTGTACTTTCTGTAGTCAGCCTGGTTCTCTACTGTATTATGAACTTTACACTCATCATAAGGCTCCTTTTACGGTTTCATTTTAATCTCTATATCTTTAGTTGTCCAGGGAGCTCTAGCTTTGGATGCTCTTCCTTTCCCCCTCGTGGGAATGTGTCTACTCTGTACCCGAACCAACTCCTCCTTGAGGCCTCCCATTGTTCAATTACTGTTTTGCCTACCAATTTTTGATTCCAATCCACCTGGGCAAGATTGCTTTTTAATCTCACTGAAATTTGCCATCCTCCAGTTGAGTATTTTCACATTTGATTGTTCCTTGTCCTTTTCCATAACTATTCTAAACCTAATGATATTGTGATCACTGTTCCCCAAATGCTCCCCCACTGAAACATGCTCCACCTGCCCCACTTCATTCCCCAGGACTAGATCCAGCACTGCTTCCTTCCTCACTGGGCTGGAAACACACTGTTCCTGAAAGTTCTCTTGAACACATTTCAGGAATTCCTCCCCCTCTTTGCCATTTACACTGTCCCAGTCTATATTGGGATAATTGACGTGCCCTATTATCACTACTCTATAGTTCTTGCATCTTTCTGTAATTTACCTGCAAATGTTCTCCTCTAGCTCCTGTATTGTTCCTTAATTCTAACCAAATTGATTCTGTTAGTGCTCCTGAATACCTTGTAGTCAGGAATATTAAGTATCCAATCCTCCCCTTCTTTGAGCCAGGTCTCTGTTATTACTGCTATATCATAGTCCCAGGTGGCGACATGAGCCTGCAGCTCACCAACCTTATTCACCACATTTACACACATGCACTCCAATCTCATCTTAGACTGCCTCGCATTTTCCCCCTGTCTGATCCCTCCTATTTCTGAACTTTTTTTTAATATTCGTTCATGGGATGTGGGCGTCGCTGGCGAGGCCGGCATTTATTGCCCATCCCTAATTGCCCTCTAGAAGGTGGTGGTGAGCCGCCTTCTTGAACCGCTGCAGTCCGTGTGGTGAAGGTTCTCCCACAGTGCTGTTAGGAAGGGAGTTCCAGGATTTTGACCCAGCGACGATGAAGGAACGGCGATATATTTCCAAGTCGGGATGGTGTGTGACTCGGAGGGTAACGTGCAGGTGGTGTTGTTCCCATGTACCTGCTGCCCTTGTCCTTCTAGGTGGTAGAGGTCACGGGTTTGGGAGGTGCTGTCGAAGAAGCCTTGGCGAGTTGCTGCAGTGCATTCTGTGGATGGTACACACTGCAGCCACAGTGCACCGGTGGTGAAGGGAGTGAATGTGGTGGATGGGGTGCCAATCAAACAGGCTGCTTTGTCCTGGATGGTGTCGAGCTTCTTGAGTGTTGTTGGAGCTGCACTCATCCAGGCAAGTGGAGAGTATTCCATCACACTCCTGACTTGTGCCTTGTAGATGGTGGAAAGGCTTTGGGGAGTCAGGAGGTGAGTCACTCGCTGCAGAATACCCAGCCTCTGACCTGCTCTTGTAGCCACAATATTTATGTGGCTGGTCCAGTTAAGTTTCTGGTCAATGGTGACCCCCAGGATGTTGATGGTGGGGGATTCGGCGATGGTAATGCCGTTGAATGTTAAGGGGAGGTGGTTAGACGCACTCTTGTTGGAGATGGTCATTGCCTGGCACTTGTCTGGCGCGAACTTTCCTTTACTCTAGTGCTACTTGTCCCTCCCAGTCCTCTGTGCACCTTGTTTCTTCTCTCTAATGTTTCATTCTGGTGTCCATCCCCCTGCCAAATTAGTTAAAACCCTGCCCCGCTGTGCTAGTTAATCTCCCCACGAGGACATTGGTCCCAGCTCTGTTGAGGTGCAACCCATCCATCTTGAACAGATCCCTCCTTTCCCAGAACTGGTCCCAATGCCCCAGGAATCTGAAGCCCTCCCTCCTGGGCCATTGCTCCAGCCGCGCATTAACCTGTCTTATCCCACTATTCCTATACTCACTAGCGCATGGCACTGGGAGTAATCCGGAGATTACTACCTTTAAGATCCTGCTTTTTAACTCCCACCCTAAATATTCCAGGGTGCTTGACTTTTAGAAAAGAGGCACAAAATGGAAAAGGAGGTGGTGGGGGGGGGTCGCCCTGATTATAAAAGATGAGATAAAGACAGTAGTGGGAAAGGATCTTAGCTCAGAAAATCAAAAACAACAAGGAGCAGAAAACACTGGTCAGAGTAGTGTATAAGCCCCCTAACAGTAGTTGTAGTGTTGGACAGAGTATAAAATCAGGAAATTAGAGGAGCATATAACAAGGGTAATGCAATAATCATGGGGGACTTTAATCTTCATACAGACTGGGCAAACCAAATTGGCAAAATTAGTTTGGAGGACGAGTTCATGGAATGCATTCGAGACAGTTTTCTAGAACAATATGTCGAGGAACCAACTAGGGAACAGGCTATTTTAGATCTAGTATTGTGTAATGAGTCAGGATTAATTAGTAATCTTATAATAAAGGATCCTCTGGGACAGAGCGATCATAATATGATAGAATTTCACATTGAGTTGGTGAGTGATGTAGTTAAGACCGAAACTAGGGTCGTAAATTTAAACAAGGCCAATTATGTAGGTATGAGCGGCAAGTTGGCTAAGGTAGATTGGGAAATTAGATTAAGAGATATGACGGTAGATAAGCAATGGCAAACATTTAAAGAAATAATTCATATTTCCCAATGAATATACATACCCTTGAGGAATAAAAACTCTACAGGAAAAGTGATCCAACCATGGCTAACTAGAGAAGTTAAGGATAGTATTAGATTAAAAGAAGAGGCTTATAATGTTGCCAAGAAAAGTAATAAGCCTGAGGATTGGGAGAGTTTTAGAAATCAGCAAAGGATGATCAAAAAAATGATAAAAGAGGTAGAAAATAGAATCTGAGAGTAAACTAGCAAAAAATATAAAAACAGATTGTAAGAGCTTCTACAAGTGTGTAAAAAGGAAGAGATTAGTGAAAGTAAACGTGGGTCCCTAAGAGGCTGAGACAGGAGAAATTATAATGGGGAATAAGGAAATGGCAGAGACGTTAAACAAATATTTTGTATCTGTCTTCACAATAGAAAAGACAAAAAGCATACCAGAAATAGTGGGGAACCAAGGGGCTAATGAGAGTGAGGAATTTAAAGTAATTAATATCAGTAAAGAAAAAGTACTGGAGAAACTAATGGGACTAAAAGCCGACAAATCCCCTGGACCTGATGGCCTACATCCTCGGGTTCTAAAAGAGGCGGCTGCAGAGATAGTGGATGCATTGGTTTTGATCTTCCAGAATTCCCTAGATTCTAGAACGGTCCCCGTGGATTGGAAGCTTGCAAATGTAACCCCGCTGTTCAAGAAAGGAGGGAGAGAAAACAGGGAACTACAGGCCAGTTAGCCTGACATCAGTCGTCGGGAAAATGCTGGAATCCGTTATTAAGGACGTAGTAACAGAGCACTTAGAAAATCATAATATGATTAGGTAGAGTCAACACGGCTTTATGAAAGGGAAATCGTGTTTGACAAATTTATTAGAGTTTTTTGAGGGTGTAACTAGCAGGGTGGATAAAGGGGAACCAGTGGATGTCGGATATTTGGATTTTCAAAAGGCATTCGATAAGGTGCCACATAAAAGGTTGTTACACAAGATAAGGGCTCATCGGGTTGGGGGTAATATATTAACATGGATAGAGGATTGGTTAATGGACAGAAAACAGAGAGTAGGGATAAACGGGTCATTCTCAGGTTGTCAGGTTGTAACTAGTGGGGTATCACAAGGATCGGTGCCTGGGCCTCAGCTATTTACAATCTATATTAATGACTTAGATGAAGAGACTGAGTGTAATGTATCCAAGTTTGCTGATGGTACAAAGCTAGGTGGGAAAGTAAGCTTGAGGAGGACACAAAGAGTCTGCAAAGGGATATAGACAGGTTAAGAGAGTGGGCGAGAAGGTGGCAGATGGAGTATAATGTGGGGAAATGTGAGGTTATTCACTTTGGTAGGAAGAATAGAAAAGCAAAATATTTTTTAAAAGGTGAGAGACTAAAAAATGTTGGTGTTCAGAGGGATTTGGGTGTCCTTCTACATGAAACACAGAAAGTTAACATGGAGGTACAGTAATATGGGGATCGGGTGGGAAAGTGGAGTTGAGGTTGAAGATCAGCCATGATCTGATTGAATGGCGGAGCAGGTTCGAGGGGCTGAATGGCCTACTCCTGCTCCTATTTCTTATGTTCTTATGTCCTGAAACTCTAACTGCAGGACCTCGACCCTTTTGCTTCCTATCATTAGTTCCCACATGGACCAAGGCTTCTGGCTGTTCCCCTTCCCCCCTCAAAATGTTCTGCACCCTCTCAGTGATGTCCTTTACCCTGATACCAGGGAGGCAACACACCATGTGGGACTCAAGTCGGTGGTTGCAGAAATGCCTATCTCCCTGACTTATCGAATTATCAAATCCCCTATAATAACAGCATTTCTTTTGCCTCCTGTGCAGCCGACTCTCCCATGGAGCCTTGGATTTGCTACTGACTGCACTCCCCAGAGGTGTCAACACTCTCAGTGGTATTCAACAGTGAATACCGGTTTTTGAGTACCACACTCACAAGGGACCTCTGCACTGCCTGCCTGTTCCCCCTAGTCTGTCTGGTGGTCACCCACTCTCTCTCCGCCTGAACTCTTGGTAGCTGCCGGGTGACCACTTTCTCAAACGTACTATCCACGAAACTCTCAGCTTCCCGTATGCACTGTAGTGGCGCCAGCCGCTCCCCAATCTCAGAAACTCTGAGCTCGAACTCGAGCAATTGGCGGCACTTCCTGCACATGGAGTTCCCACATGGCACAGGATGTGCATGCAATGGGCCCCAGCTGTCCTGCCATGTTAGCTAACAGTTATTTAAACATCTCTCAATATCCCTATTTATACAACATCTTATCACATCTCTCTATATCCCAATTTATGTGATGGATGTTAGCCAAGGTGAGTGTTATGTCGGACTGGGTGAGTGTGATCTCGGACTGGGTGAGTGTGATCTCGGACTGGGTGAGCGTGATGTCGGACTGGGTGAGTGTGATCTCGGACTGGGTGAGCGTGATCTCGGACTGGGTGAGCGTGATGTCGGACTGGGTGAGTGTGATCTCGGACTGGGTGAGTGTGATCTCGGAGTGGGTGAGTGTGATCTCGGAGTGGGTGAGTGTGATCTCGGAGTGGGTGAAGGGGATGTCGGACTGGGTGAGTGTGATCTCGGAGTGGGTGAGTGTGATCTCGGAGTGGGTGAGTGTGATCTCGGACTGGGTGAGTGTGATCTCGGAGTGGGTGAAGGGGATGTCGGACTGGGTGAGTGTGATCTCGGACTGGGTGAGTGTGATCTCGGACTGAGTGAGTGTGATGTCGGACTGGGTGAGTGTGATGTTGGACTGGGTGAGTGTGATCTCGGACCGGGTGAGTGTGATCTCGGAGTGGGTGAGTGTGATCTCGGACTGGGTGAGTGTGATGTCAGACTGGGTGAGTGTGATCTCGGACTGGGTGAGCGTGATCTCGGAGTGGGTGAGTGTGATGTCGGACTGGGTGAGTGTGATCTCGGACTGGGTGAGTGTGATGTCAGACTGGGTGAGTGTGATCTCGGACTGGGTGAGCGTGATCTCGGACTGGGTGAGTGCAATCTCGGACTGGGTGAGTGTGATGTCGGACTGGGTGAGTGAGATGTCGGACTGGGTGAGTGAGATGTCGGACTGGGTGAGTGTGATCTCGGACTGGGTGAGTGTGATCTCGGACTGGGTGAGTGCGATCTCGGACTGGGTGAGTGTGATCTCGGACTGGGTGAGTGTGATGTCGGACTGGGTGAGTGTGATGTCGGACTGGGTGAGTGTGATCTCGGACTGGGTGAGTGAGATGTCGGACTGGGTGAGTGTGATGTCGGACTGGGTGAGTGTGATCTCGGAGTGGGTGAGTGTGATCTCGGAGTGGGTGAGTGTGATCTCGGACTGGGTGAGTGTGATCTCGGACTGGGTGAGTGTGATCTCGGACTGGGTGAGTGTGATCTCGGACTGGGTGGAGGGGATGTCGGACTGGGTGAGTTGAGTACCAGAGAGACAGCTTGATTGGCCAAATACCCTTTCCTTGCCCTCTGAGCTAAGACGAGGGACGGAAAGCAGGACCTCAAGGGTAATGATCTCAGGATTACTCCTGGTGCCACGTGTTAGTGAGTATAGGAACAGGAGAATAGACCAGATGAATGAGTGGCTGGAAGGTTGGTGCAGGAGGGAGGGATTTAGATTCCTGAGGAATTGGGACCGATTCTGGGGAAGGTGGGACCTGTACAAGCCGGACGGGCTACACCCGAGCAGGACCGGGACTAATGTCCTCGCGGGGGGGTGTTTGCTAGTGCTGTGGGGAAGGTTTAAACTAGAGTGGCAGGGGGATGGGAACCTGAGCGGGGAGTCAGAAGGGAGTAAAGTTGAGAGCAGCAAGAGAGGGGAAGACCCAGGGGAAATCTACAATACAAATAGTACAAACAGTTGATCAAGAACAAGTGAAAGGGAAAAGCGTAGAGCAGCAGAAAGAAAGTGTACTTTAGACACTACAGATAAAGTGAAAACTAGAAGGTGTAAGGCGATTAACCCAGCATCAAAGCTGAAGGTCAGGCTAGGGTGTGTGGCCCAACTAAGAGTTCTATATACAAATGCACGGAGTATAAGGAATAAATTAAATGAACTACAGGTTCAAATTCAAATTGGAGGGTATGACATGATAGCTATTACTGAGACATGGCTGCAGGATGGTCAGGATTGGGAACTAAATATACCGGGTTATAAGGTCTACAGGAGAGATAGGGAAAATGGAAGAGGGGGAGGAGTAGCCTTAATGATTAGAGATGAAATCAATTCAACGATAAAGGGGGATATAACGAGAGGTAAGCAGCCAACAGAGACCTTATGGGTTGAATTGAGAAATAGGAAAGGATCTAAGACTATAGTGGGAGTTGTGTATAGGACCCCTGGCAGCAGCTCTGAAGTGCGAGATTGTATAAATGCAGAGATTAGACAAGCGTGTAAGAAAGGCATAGTGGTCTTAATGGGGGACTTTAACCTTCACATAGATTGGGAAAAGCAGACTAACAACTGTCAGAAAGGTAGTGAATTTCTTGAGTGTGTCCGGGATAGTTTTCTACAGCAGTGTGTCCTAGAGGCAACAAGGGGGCAAACCATACTAGATTTAGTAATGAGTAATGAACCAGATTTAGTTAACAGCTTAACTGTGTGTGAACATCTATCCAATAGTGATCATAACATGATCGAGTTCAATGTAGTGTTTGAAAGGGAAAAAAGTGAATCAGCTGCTAAGATTCTAGACTTGGGCAAGGCCGACTTCAATGGGATGAGACAGAGACTGTCCACAGTAAACTGGGCAAATCTGTTAATGGGTAAAACGACTGATGATCAGTGGGAAATGTTTAAAGAAACATTTAACGTGATACAGAATCGGTTTATACCCCTGAGGGGCAAGAACTCTACTTGCCAAAAAAAACAGCCATGGACAACTAAAGAGTTAAGGGACAGTATAAGACATAAGGAAAGGGCATACAAAAAGGCAAAAAAAGGCACAGATCCTGGCGAATGGGAAAGATACAAAGATCAACAAAGGGTCACAAAACAGATAGGAAGAGCTACAAAAAGAGAGTATGAAAAGAAACTTGCAAGGAATATCAAACCAATACGAAGAACTTTTATAGTTATATTAGGAAAAAGAGGGTGGTCAGGAGCAGTGTTGGCCCCTTAAAAACTGAAAGTGGGGATATTGTCACTGACAATGGGGAAATGGCGGACATGTTGAACAATTACTTTGCGTCAGTATTTACAGTAGAAGAGGATAGCATGCCGGAAATCCCAAGAAAACTAATATTGAATCGGGGACAGGGACTCGATAAAATTAACATAAATAAAACAACAGTAATGAAGAAAATAATAGCACTAAAGAGTGACAAATCCCCAGGACCAGATGGTTTCCATCCCAGGGTTTTAAAGGAAGTAGGTGAGCACATTGCAGATGCCCTAACTATAATCTTTCAAAGTTCTCTAGATTCAGGAACTGTCCCTCTGGATTGGAAAATTGCACATGTCACTCCGCTTTTTAAGAAAGGAGAGAGAGGGAAACCAGGGAATTATAGACCAGTTAGCCTAACATCTGTTGTGGGGAAATTGCTGGAGTCTATAATTAAGGATAGGGTGACTGAACACCTCGAGAATTTTCAGTTAATCAGAGAGAGCCAGCATGGATTTGTGAAAGGGAGGTCATGCCTGACAAACCTGATTGAATTTTTTGAAGAGGTGACTAAAGTAGTGGACAGGGGAATGTCAATGGATGTTATTTATATGGACTTCCAGAAGGCATTTGATAAAGTCCCACATAAGAGACTGTTAGATAAGATAGAAGCCCATGGAATCGAGGGAAAAGTACAGACTTGGTTAGGAAGTTGGCTGAGCGAAAGGCGACAGAGAGTCGGGATAATGGGTAGGTACTCACATTGGCAGGATGTGACTAGTGGAGTCCCGCAGGGATCTGTCTTGGGGCCTCAATTATTCACAATATTTATTAACGACTTAGATGAAGGCATAGAAAGTCTCATATCTAAGTTTGTTGATGACATAAAGATTGGTGGCATTGTAAGCAGTGTAGATGAAAACACAAAATTACAAAGCGATATTGATAGATTAGGTGAATGGGCAAAACTGTGGCAAATGGAATTCAATGTAGACAAATGTGAGGTCATCCACTTTGGATCAAAAAAGGATAGAACAGGGTACTTTCTAAATGGTAAAAAGTTAAAAACAGTGGATGTCCAAAGGGACTTAGGGGTTCAGGTACATAGATCATTGAAGTGTCATGAACAGATGCAGAAAATAATCAATAAGGCTAATGGAATGTTGGCCTTTATATCTGGAGGACTAGAGTACAAGGGGGCAGAAGTTATGCTGCAGCTATACAAAACCCTGGTTAGACCGCACCTGGAGTACTGTGAGCTGACTCCTGTTCCTAGGTTCCTAACACGACAGCTTCAGAAACATTCACCCAACCTTACTCTCCGAACATTTTGATGCCCTCCACCAATAAGTGGGTGAGAGGGTGAACAACTGAGCTGCTGCACCAGGGCAGGCAATTAAACGTTTTTACAATGGCTCCATGAACATAAGGTTTAGTCTAAATTATTGGTATCTGATGTGATGTGGAGTCCTGCTTGATGCCACATACAGCTGTTATGTGTTGACCATGCGACAGTGTCAGCTGCAGTCTGTACCTACTGTACACGCACCTGGCTGTAGATGCATCAGGTCATACACTCACCTGTCTGTACATATATAACACTGCACATTCCTCCCTCTACACTGTCCCATCAAACACTCCCAGGGTAGGTAGAGCATGGGTTAGATACAGAGTAAAGCTCCCTCTACACTGTCCCATCAAACACTCCCAGGGCAGGTACAGGGTTAGATACAGAGTAAAGCTCCCTCTACACTGTCCCATCAAACACTCCCAGGGCAGGTACAGGGTTAGATACAGAGTAAAGCTCCCTCTACACTGTCCCATCAAACACTCCCAGGGCAGGTACAGCACGGGTTAGAACCCCTTGATTAGATTCCAGCCTGTAACTCACTCCTGGATGCCTGGTGCCTGCTTTTCTGGGCTCAGGTCGGTCAGAAGCTTCTGCTCCGAGGACACATTTACTGGAGTGAGGAAGAGGAACTGAGACTGTCGGTGGGAGTGAAACTCCAGCCCAACATTGAAACCAGAAGCGGGAGCTCCGCTCCAGGCACAACCCCAGGATTGGATATAAACCCAGCTCAGTCTCATCCGTCCTGGACCGCACTGACTCCAGGTAACTGATCTCGGGCCGCAGGGTTTGTCTCTCAGCCTCTCTCTGTGGCCGGTGTGTAGTTTGATTCATATTGTGATTGCATTAAAAATGAGTAGGAGTCTGGTACATGGTGCCCAGAGTCTGGTACATGGTGCCCAGAGTCTGGTACATGGTGCCCAGAGTCTGGTACATGGTGCCCAGAGTCTGGTACATGGTGCCCGATGCCCGGTGCCCAGAGTCTGGTACATGGTGTCCGGTGCCTGGAGTCTGGTACATGGTGCCCGTGCCCAGTGTCTGGAGACTGGTACATGGTGCCCAATACCTGGCGTCTGGTACATGGTGCCCGATGCCCGGTGCCCAGAGTCTGGTACATGGTGCCCGGTGCCCAGAGTCAGGTACATGGTGCCCGGTGCCTGGAATCTGGTACATGGTGCCTGGTGCCCAGAGTTTGGTACATGGTGCCTGGAGTCCGGTACATGGTGCCCAATGCCCAGTGCCTAGAGTCTGGTACATGGTGCCCAGTGCCCGGAGCCCGGTACATGGTGACCAAAGTCTGGTACATGGTGCCCAGTACATGGTGACCGATGCCCTGAGCCCGGTACATGGTGCCCAGAGCCCGGTACATGGTGCCCGGTGCCCGGAGTTTGGTACATGGTTCCTGGAGTCTGGTACATGGTGCCCAGTACATGGTGCCCAGAGCCCGGTACATGGTGTCCGGTGCCCGGAGCCCAGTACCTGGTGCCCTGTGCCCAAAGTCTGATACATGGTGCCCAGTACCCAGAGCCCGGTACCTGGTGTCCGGTATATGGTGCCTGGAGCCCGGTACCTGGTGCCCAGTACATGGTGCCCGGTGCCTGGATTCCAGTACATGGTGCCCAGTACATGGTGCCTGGTGCCCGGAGCCCGTTACCTGGTGCCCAGTGTATGGTGCCCGGTGCCTGGAATCCAGTACATGGTGCCCAGTACATGGTGCCTGGTGCCCAGAGTCCGGTACATGGTGCCCGGTGTCCGGAGCCCAGCACCTGGTGCCCAGTGCCTGGTACCTGGTGCCCATTGTCTGGTACGTGGTGCCCAGTGCCTGGTGCCCGGTGCCCGGAGTCCAGTACATGATGCCAGGTGTCTGGTACATGGTGCCCAGTGCCTGGTACCTGGTGCCCAGTGCCCAGTGCCCAGTGCCCGGAGCCCAGTACACGGTGCCTGGTACATGGTGCCCAGTACACGGTGCCCTGTACATGGTGCCTGGTGCCCAGTGCCCGGAGCCCATTACATGGTGCCCAGTACACGGTGCCCGGTACATGGTGCCTGGGGCCCGGAGCTCGGTGAGAGGATCCCAGATCCCAGATCTCCTCCAGCTCTCCCAGCGGACTTGTTTTACACCCTCGGACTGTGGCGTGTGGATTGGCTGTGATTTATTCCAAGGTTCAGACACAAGACGTTGTTTTCTCATTGATTCCAAAGTCACTTTTTTTTTATTTTAAAAGTTCTCCTCTTAAATATTATTTCTAAATTTTCCAACTGGAGGAAATGGCCGGCAGGCGGTTACAAAAAGCAGGTTTCCCCAGGTCTGAGCTTAGGACCAGGGAGCAGCTAGACCCGGGGTAATGGGAGGGAGGGAGGGAGAGAGAGAGAGGGGGGGAGAGGGGTGAAGGGGAGAAGGAGGGAGAGAGGAGGGAGAAAGGGGGGAGAGAGGAGGGAGAGGGGTGAAGGGGAAAAGGAGGGAGAAGGAGGGAGAGGAGGGGGAGAGGAGAGAGAGGGGGGAGAGGGGTGAAGGGGAGATGGAGGGAGAAGGAGGGAGAGAGGAGGGGGAGAGGAGAGAGAGGGGGGAGAGGGGTGAAGGGGAGAAGGAGGGAGAAGGAGGGGGAGAGGAGGGGGAGAGGAGAGAGAGGGGGGAGAGGGGTGAAGCTGAGAAGGAGGGAGAAGGAGGGGGAGAGGAGGGGCACTGAGTGAAGATTTGGATCCAGCTCTTCAATCCAATATAAAAGAAGCAAAGGTACAAGAAATCAATCATTGAGAGAGGAAGGAGTGAGGTGGAACGGGTCTGACAGGTACCAAAGGGACTTAAAGGAAAATAAAACCACTTGGAAAGATTTCTCTTTTTAAAAAAAAACTCCTTTGTTTTGCCATAAAGAGAAGTTTGGATAAAAATCCCAGAGAGCAGTGGCAGGAAAATCAGTGAGAGTTCAGGAGAAGTGTTATTAGAGCAGACTTGTTGGGTCTTTCAGAGGAGTGGGAGCTGTGAGTGGTGATGTTTATAAAGGGCTCAAAAAAACCCGAAACTATAAATCCAAGGGTTAGTGTGTCACAGGTGGGAGAGAAACAGCCACGTCTACCTGTACAGGACGGTCTGCCATTCACAGCCAGCCCTGGGGGTCTGGGACCCTCCCAGGACACATCCATGGGCTGAGGGAGGTGGGGTCCCAGGGAGGAGGAGGTGGTCCTGGGGAGGGGGTCCCAGGGAGGAGGAGGTGGTCCTGGGGAGTGAGTCCCGGGGGGAGGAGGTGGTCCTGGGGAGGGGGTCCCAGGGAGGAGGAGGTGGTCCTGGGGAGGGGGGTCCCAGGGAGGAGGAGGTGGTCCTGGGGAGGGGGTCCCAGGGAGGAGGAGGTCATCCTGGGGAGGGGGTCCCGGGGGGGAGGAGGTGGTCCTGGGGAGGGGGTCCCAGGGAGGAGGAGGTATTCCTGGGGAGGAGGAGAGGTCTCGGGAGAGTGAGGAGGGGTCTCGGGTCCATTTCTGTGAGATGTACCGATTCAGACCCAGGCTTAAAAGGGAATCCTCCGAGTCAGTTTCAAACAGCGCCCTTTTCCCTGATTGCAGACACCCATGGGTGGGGCCTGAAGCCCGGGGCCAATTTAATAGGGTCACCTGGAATCCCAAGTGTAAACAGTGCCCAGTTGAAGAGTCACTTTGCCACTGTACCAGGTCAGTGGGCAGCTGGTGGTAAAAACAGCTGCCCCGGGGAGCAGCTCAGAATGGAATGAGTTCCTTTAAATAAATGAAGTACATCGTGACCAAGCCCCGAAAAACAGAAACTCATGGAATGTAATCTCCAAAACACCAGTAAAAATCCCAGAACTCCATAGAACCAGAGCAGAGTTTGCGGTGTTTTTGCGGTGAGTTGTGATGTTTTTGCGGTGAGTTGTGATGTTTTTGTGGAGAGTTGTGATGTTTTTGCGGTGAGTTGTGATGTTTTTGCGGTGAGTTGTGATGTTTTTGTGGAAAGTTGTGATGTTTTTGTGGAGAGTTGTGGTGTTTTTGTGGTGAGTTGTGATGTTTTTGCAGAGAGTTGTGATGTTTTTGTGGAGAGTTGTGGTGTTTTTGCGGTGAGTTGTGGTGTTTTTGTGGAGAGTTTGCGGTGTTTTTGTGGAGAGTTGTGATGTTTTTGCGGAGAGTTGTGATGTTTTTGCGGTGAGTTGTGATGTTTTTGCGGTGAGTTGTGATGTTTTTGCGGTGAGTTGTGATGTTTTTGCGGTGAGTTGTGATGTTTTTGTGGAGAGTTGTGGTGTTTTTGTGGAGAGTTGTGATGTTTTTGCGGAGAGTTGTGATGTTTTTGCGGTGAGTTGTGATGTTTTTGCGGTGAGTTGTGATGTTTTTGCGGTGAGTTGTGATGTTTTTGTGGAGAGTTGTGGTGTTTTTGCGGTGAGTTGTGGTGTTTTTGTGGAGAGTTGTGATGTTTTTGTGGAGAGTTGTGGTGTTTTTGTGGAGAGTTGTGGTGTTTTTGCGGTGAGTTGTGATGTTTTTGCGGTGAGTTGTGATGTTTTTGCGGAGAGTTGTGATGTTTTTGTGGTGAGTTGTGGTGTTTTTGCGGTGAGTTGTGGTGTTTTTGTGGAGAGTTGTGGTGTTTTTGTGGAGAGTTGTGGTGTTTTTGTGGAGAGTTGTGATGTTTTTGCGGAGAGTTGTGATGTTTTTGCGGAGATTGAGCTGTTTTTGCGGAGAGTTGCGGTGTTTTTGCGGAGATTGAGCTGTTTTTGCGGAGATTGAGCTGTTTTTGCGGAGAGTTGCAGTGTTTTTGCGGAGATTGAGCTGTTTTTGCGGAGATTGAGCTGTTTTTGCGGAGAGTTGCGGTGTTTTTGCGGAGATTGAGCTGTTTTTGCGGAGATTGAGCTGTTTTTGCGGAGAGTTGCGGTGTTTTTGCGGAGATTGAGCTGTTTTTGCGGAGAGTTGTGGTGTTTTTGCGGAGATTGAGCTGTTTTTGCGGAGATTGAGCTGTTTTTGCGGAGATTGAGCTGTTTTTGCGGAGATTGAGCTGTTTTTGCGGAGAGTTGTGGTGTTTTTGCGGAGATTGAGCTGTTTTTGCGGAGAGTTGCGGTGTTTTTGCGGAGATTGAGGTGTTTTTGCGGAGATTGAGCTGTTTTTGCGGAGATTGAGCTGTTTTTGCGGAGATTGAGCTGTTTTTGCGGAGAGTTGTGGTGTTTTTGCGGAGATTGAGCTGTTTTTGCGGAGATTGAGCTGTTTTTGCGGAGATTGAGCTGTTTTTGCGGAGAGTTGCGGTGTTTTTGCGGAGATTGAGGTGTTTTTGCGGAGATTGAGCTGTTTTTGCGGAGATTGAGCTGTTTTTGCGGAGATTGAGCTGTTTTTGCGGAGAGTTGTGGTGTTTTTGCGGAGATTGAGCTGTTTTTGCGGAGATTGAGCTGTTTTTGCGGAGATTGAGCTGTTTTTGCGGAGAGTTGTGGTGTTTTTGCGGAGATTGAGCTGTTTTTGCGGAGAGTTGCGGTGTTTTTGCGGAGATTGAGCTGTTTTTGCGGAGATTGAGCTGTTTTTGCGGAGATTGAGGTGTTTTTGCGGAGAGTTGCGGTGTTTTTGCGGAGATTGAGGTGTTTTTGCGGAGATTGAGCTGTTTTTGCGGAGATTGAGCTGTTTTTGCGGAGAGTTGCGGTGTTTTTGCGGAGATTGAGGTGTTTTTGCGGAGATTGAGGTGTTTTTGCGGATCAGTTCAGTCGCTCCAGAAGCCGCAGTGTGCGGTGCGGTGCGGGGCGGGGACCGGCTCCCTTTATTCCCGGCTCCGGGCCCGGGTCCTGCCGGCGGCGAGCACTGGGTGGCGGTAGGAGCGAGGGTTTGAGCGCCGGCCCCGAGTCGCTGTGACGGAGACGCGGGTCCGGGTCTGGGTTGCGGGCGGTCCGGGAGCGGAGCCGGAGCGTCGGTCAGACATGATTCTCAGGTAAGACAAAGCGACCCGGAGTCTCCGCAATAACAGCGGCGAAGCCGGGAACGGTTCCCGCAACTCGGCCGGGCCCTGGGCTCAGTCCCGGGGGATCCGCTCCGAGCCCGGACTCGGGTTCACCGGGGCCCCAGTTACTGATCCACAGCCCGGGGTTCACCAGAGAGAGAGAGAGAGACAGAGACCCAGAGAGAGAGACAGAGAGAGAGAGAGAGAGACCCAGAGAGACAGAAACCCAGAGAGAGACCCAGAGAGAGACACAGAGAGAGAGAGAGACAGAGACCCAGAGAGAGAGAGACAGAGACCCAGAGAGAGAGAGAGAGACCCAGAGAGACAGAAACCCAGAGAGAGACCCAGAGAGAGACACACAGAGAGAGAGAGACAGAGACCCAGAGAGACAGAAACCCACAGAGAGACCCAGAGAGAGACACAGAGAGAGAGAGAGACAGAGACCCAGAGAGACAGAGACCAGAGAGAGACAGAAACCCACAGAGAGAGACAGAGACCCAGAGAGAGACAGAGAGACAGAGACAGAGACCCAGAGAGAGAGAGACCCAGAGAGAGACAGAAACCACAGAGAGAGACAGAGACCCAGAGAGAGACAGAGAGACAGAGACAGAGACCCAGAGAGAGAGAGACAGAAACCCACAGAGAGAGAGAGACCCAGAGAGACAGAGACCCAGAGAGAGAGAGACAGAGACCCAGAGAGAGAGAGACAGAGACCCAGAGAGAGAGACAGAGACCCAGAGAGACAGAGACCCAGAGAGAGACAGAAACCCACAGAGAGAGACAGAGACCCCAGAGAGAGAGAGAGACAGAGACAGAGAGAGGGAGAGACAGAGAGAGACCCAGAGAGAGAGAGGGACACAGACCCAGACAGAGACCCAGAGAGAGAGAGAGACAGAGACCCAGACAGAGACCCAGAGAGAGAGAGACAGAGACCCAGAGAGAGACAGAGACAGAGACCCAGAGAGAGAGAGAGAGACCAGAGAGAGAGAGAGACAGAGACCACAGAGAGAGAGAGACCCAGGAGAGAGAGACAGAGACCCAGACAGAGACCCAGAGAGAGAGAGAGACAGAGACCCAGAGAGACAGAGACCCAGAGAGAGAGAGAGACAGAGACCACAGAGAGAGAGAGAGAGACCCAGAGAGAGACAGAGACAGAGACCCAGACAGAGACCCATAGAGAGAGAGACAGAGACCCAGAGAGAGAGAGAGAGACAGAGACAGAGACCCAGAGAGAGAGAGAGACCCAGAGAGAGAGAGAGAGGGACAGAAACCCAGAGAGAGAGAGACAGAGACCACAGAGAGAGAGAGAGACAGAGACCCAGAGAGAGAGACAGAGACCCAGAGAGAGAGAGACCCACAGAGAGAGAGAGAGAGACAGAGACCCACAGAGAGAGAGAGACAGATACCCAGAGAGAGAGAGAGATACCCACAGACAGAGAGAGAGAGAGACAGAGACCCACAGAGAGAGAGAGAGACAGATACCCACAGACAGAGAGAGAGAGACAGAGACCCAGAGAGAGAGAGAGAGAAATATACAGACAGAGAAATAGAAACAAACGCCTGGACACAAACACAGATACCCAGATACACAAAGGCAAATACAGAGACACATCTGGACTCCTGGACAAACCGCAAGTATCTGAGTCTCCCCAGGGCTGTCGGGCTCTCAGTTTGACTTTCTGCCAGTGTCCAGAGCCCAATGACCGGAGCCCGGTTTCCATTGTCTGGAACCCAGTGTCCAGAGCCCGGTGCCAAGTGTCCGGAGCCTAGTGTCTGGTGATCAGTGCCTGAAGCCCGGTGTCGAGTGTCTGGAGCCCAGTGTCCAGTGTCTGGAGCCCAGTGTCCAGTGCCTGGAGCCCAGTTTCCATTGTCTGGAGCCCAGTGTCTAGAGCCTGGAGCCAAGTGTCCGGAGCTTAGTGTCTGGTGTCCAGTGCACAGAGCCCGGTGTCCAGTGCAGAGCCCGGTGTCCAGTGCACAGAGCCTAGTCTGCAGTGTCCGGAGTCCAGTGCCCAGAGCCCAGGTCCAGTGTCCAGAGCTCGGTGCCAAGTGTCTGGAGCCTAGAGCCCGGTGTCCAGTGCCAGAGCCCGGTGCCCAGAGCCTGGTGTCCAGTGTCTGGAGTCTAGTGTCCAGAACCTGATGTCCAGTGCCCAGTGCCCAGATTCTGGGTGATGTGACCGACTCCTGACCGAGAATCGAAAACACCGCGAATAAGAAGGGGCTGTGGCAAACTGAGCTCGGTCTGTCTCCGAGTCTCACTGGCTTGTAAATTTTGTGAGGAGATGCAGTTACTGAGTTTTGGGGAGGGGGTCCTGGCAGCTGTGGAGCACATCTGCGAGCTGGAGCTAGAGGAGTTCGTCTGGGGGTCAGGCCGAGCTCTGCCCTCCCGATGACCTCTCACTCCGACCGTAAAAACCAGAGAGATGAGCGTGGCCAACAGTGAGAATAAAACTTCAAAACCACCCATTCCCCCTCCCTCCCTCCCCCTCCCCCTCCTCTCTCCCTCCCTCTCGCCTCTCCCTCCCCTCTCCCTCCCCTCCCTCTCCCTCTCCCCCTCCCCTCCGCCTCTTCCCTCCCCCTCCTCTCTCCCTCCCCTCTCCGCCTCTCCCCTCCCCTCTCCCTCCGCCTCTCCCCTCCCCCTCTCCCTCCGCCTCTCCCCTCCCCCTCTCCCTCTCTCTCCTCCCCTTCTCTCTCGATCTCCCCTCTCCTCCTGCCGCCTCCCTTCCTCCCCCTCTCTCGATCCCCCTTCTGCCTCCTCCTCTCTACCCCTTCTCCTCCGATTCCTGTCTGTCTCCCCTCTTTCCATCTCTCCCCTCCCTCCATCCCTCTCACTCTCCCCCTACCTCCCTCTCACTCTCCTCCCTCCCTCCCTCTCACTCTGCCCCTCCCTCCCTCTCACTCTGCCCCTCCCTCCCTCTCACTCTCACCATCCCTTTCTCTCCCCCCTCTATCTCTCTCCCCCTCCCTCCCTCTTTCTCTCTCCCCCTCCCTCCCTCTTTCTCTCTCCCCTCCCTTCCTCCCTCTTTCTCTCTCCCCCCCTCCCTCTTTCTCTCTCACCCTCCCTCCCTCTTTCTCTCTCCCCTCCCTCTCTCTTTTTCCA